>NC_086320.1:382348984-382556484 GCF_036172605.1 Pelobates fuscus | reverse complement strand
CCTCACTCCCCTGATCCTTGGCCCTCCCCTGATCCTTGTCCCTCACTCCCCTGATCCTTGGCCCTCACTCCCCTGATCCTTGGCCCTCACTCCCCTGATCCTTGGCCCTCACTCCCCTGATCCTTGGCCCTCACTCCCCTGATCATTGGCCCTCACTCCCCTGATCCTTGACCCTCACTCCCCTGATCCTTGGCCCGCACTCACCTGATCCTTGGCCTGCACTCACCTGATCCTTGGCCCGCACTCACCTGATCCTTGGCCCTCACTCACCTGATCCTTGGCCCTCACTCCCCTGATCATTGGCCCTCACTCCCCTGATCATTGGCCCTCACTCCCCTGATCCTTGGCCCTCAATCCCCTGATCCTTGGCCCGCACTCCCCTGATCCTTGGCCCGCACTCCCCTGATCCTTGGCCCGCACTCCCCTGATCCTTGGCCCGCACTCCCCTGATCCTTGGCCCGCACTCCCCTGATCCTTGGCCCTCACTCCCCTGATCCTTGGCCCTCACTCCCCTGATCCTTGGCCCTCACTCCCCTGATCCTTGGCCCGCACTCCCCTGATCCTTGGCCCGCACTCCCCTGATCCTTGGCCCGCACTCCCCTGATCCTTGGCCCGCACTCCCCTGATCCTTGGCCCGCACTCCCCTGATCCTTGGCCCGCACTCCCCTGATCCTTGGCCCGCACTCCCCAGATCCTTGGCCCGCACTCCCCTGATCCTTGGCCCGCACTCCCCTGATCCTTGGCCCGCACTCCCCTGATCCTTGGCCCGCACTCCCCTGATCCTTGGCCCGCACTCCCCTGATCCTTGGCCCTCACTCCCCTGATCCTTGGCCCTCACTCCCCTGATCCTTGGCCCTCACTCCCCTGATCCTTGGCCCTCACTCCCCTGATCCTTGGCCCGCACTCCCCTGATCCTTGGCCCGCACTCCCCTGATCCTTGGCCCTCACTCCCCTGATCCTTGGCCCTCACTCCCCTGATCCTTGGCCCTCACTCCCCTGATCCTTGGCCCTCACTCCCCTGATCCTTGGCCCTCACTCCCCTGATCCTTGGCCCTCACTCCCCTGATCCTTGGCCCTCACTCCCCTGATCCATGGCCCTCATTCCCCTGATCCATGGCCCTCACTCCCCTGATCCTTGGCCCTCACTCCCCTGATCCTTGGCCCTCACTCCCCTGATCCTTGGCCCTCACTCCCCTGATCCTTGGCCCTCACTCCCCTGATCCTTGGCCCGCACTCCCCTGATCCTTGGCCCGCACTCCCCTGATCCTTGGCCCGCACTCCCCTGGTCCTTGGCCCGCACTCCCCTGGTCCTTGGCCCGCAGTCCCCTGGTCCTTGGCCCGCACTCCTTCGCAATCTGTACATTACACAACCTGAGGTCAGCCAGGGAACTGTAACCAGATACAGCTTTAATGCTAGCATTAAAATGATTTTCCACCCACAATCGTCTAATTGGACAAGGACGTCATTTTTATTCATCTTTAAATTGAATTCATCTGTTGTTTTTCTCTCCTTCCAACATGTGTTGCATGTGAAGCTCCTGCATTTACTTAAACAATAAACTGAATTGGATTTGGAGACAAAGAGTGAGCTTGTTAGCGTTCCTTTGTTTATGCTTTATAGTGTGAAAAAATTAACAAAATGCATCCCGCTAACCAACCAATCACAAAGTAGCGACATGTTTTAACTGACCAATGAGGCCGATTCCTTCCCTGTGTGGAGACTTGCTAGACTTTGAAAGGGGAACGGAACAAATTAGCAAATTCCATGTTTACTGTAGATTTCCCCAGATTATCTGAAAGAATAGCTCAAACTATGTTTTCCAGGCTGTTTCCAGAGCAAATGAAGCACAGACGGGGCGACTTCTACATAACAATGTCAGCTCTTTATTTATCCTCATCAGAGATCAATAATCAGTCACTAGAATGGTACGACATAAACAACACTCTAACACTGCGACACTCTAACACTGCGACACTCTAACACTGCGACACTCTAACACTGCGACACTCTAACACTGCGACACTCTAACACTGCGACTCTCTAACACTGCGACACTCTAACACTGCGACACTCTAACACTGCGACACTCCAGGCTCCCACACACGTTAGGTGCAGGGCTGGATTTACCTTCCTTGCTACCCTCAATGTACCCCCAATATATACAGTATATACACACACATACATATACCCAAACGTTTGGTGTATTTGATTGGATGCATTAATGCGAGGGTGTATGTTTGTGGAGGCTGCACGCGGTGCTGCGTATGTGGAGGGGGCTGCTTGTGGGTTTCTAAATTTGTTGAGATGTATTGCGTGTGTAGGGTGGCTGCTTGCTGTGTTGTATTTGTGAGGGTAGACTCTGTGGCGGAACCAACCTCGCCACTGTGCACTGGAGAAGCCTGGTTGCTCGCCTGCTCCCTTCAGACTATGGCCCTGCAGTTCAAACCTGTTATTTCCCCTGCTGAAAGGTTTATTCGTGCCTTTCTGCCGGGGTGTTCGTTAGATTCAATCTACCGAACAAAGCACCGAACTATGGACCACCTGGGAACTGCAGTGCGCCGTCAATTGACCGCACAGAAGCTGCGGTTAACCGCAGCTTAATTAGCGGCCATTTTAGCTCCCGAACGGCCAGCGGTGTTCAGCGCCCAAACTATGGAACTGAACACGGACACTTAATTGCGCGAACACCGCTGAGCCTCCAGCATCCTTACCTTTGCATTCGGTAGTGGAACCGACTGACTGTTCATTCGGTAGCTTGACCGTATGAACAGCATCACCCCAGATAGTCACGCCATGGAGCCTATTCGTGTAACGAAAGACTATGGGAAAGACTTTGGCTCCATGGCGATTGAACTGTATGTATGTGATCTGAGCGCCATTCGGTAGTAATGTGCGCTCAGATCTAAGCTATCTGGGGATATGTAGGATGTGTATGTTTTATGTGTTAAATGTAACTGTATGTAATTTTATGTCTTTTTACTAACATGTGGTTAATGGAGTTTTGCCTCTGTCCTTCGAGATAATTGGATTACTTACCAATTATCTCCAGGGCAGAGGGGGGGGATTGTGATGCATTGTGGGATTGTGGAAATGTGTAAGTCTGTGATTGATCATTGTCCAATATGTTTCCCAGTCTTCCATCTGGTCCCCTAGGGGAGTGTCCACCAGGTGGGAGACCTGCATAAAAGCCGGGCAGGTAGCCCCAGTAAATCAGTTCTGCTTGACCCTCAAATGAAGTGTCGCCTTGTTCTTGGGGGGGCTTTGGATTGTACTGTTACAGTGTGACTGCCAGGAGTGTAAACTGTTCGTATGCTTTTCCTGTTCGGCTGTTTCCAGTGTTCGTGTGTTTCCTGTTAGGGAGTTGGAGGATTCGTGTAGTTTGCAGTTCGGGAGATTGGTGCTTACAGTAGCTGCCTATGCATCTGGAAAGGGGAATATCCCCTAAACGGTTTTTAACCTCTTGTATGCAAAACGGTTCGTTACAGACTCCTTGTGGTGTTACTTGTTTCTAGGGTTTGGTTGTGTGTGTGGACGGGCTGTTTGTGCTGTAGTATACGTGTGTGGGCATGTAAATAGGGGCTATTTGTGAATAGGTGCTGAAGCATGTGTGCTTCGTGGCAGGCCGATCAAAACTTCCCTGCGATGGCGATTAAAAACGACTGAATCGATCTGAGTGATTTTGGGATATTATGGTCACTCAGATCAGGGCTATCCGGAGATGTGACTTTTGTGGAGTTTTCATGTATTTTGGGGGTGTTTACAAATTGTTATACTTTTCTGTACCTGGAGATAATTGAGTTTGTAAAGTTTCTGACTCAATTATCTCTCAGGTACAGAGGAGAAAGTTAATGGACGGACAGGCATCAAATGTATACAGTCAGTAAACAGTTCTACTCACAGCATTAAGCCTTGGCTCATGTGTGGGGGGATATGCGATACTGGCGATATTTTACTTCAGTATTATTGGAGCTGTTTTATTTGGAAAAAAAGGGAATCCATGGTGGAGTTACTTTGGCGGACCGCCACAGGGGCTGTAGTTTGTATTTGGAAGATAGTGGCAGTTAGCTGTATTTGGTGGTATCGGGGCTATAATGGCTGTGCAGAGATTGTGTGTGCGGGGAAATTGGGGCTGTAGAGAATGTGTGGGGATCATGTCTGTAGTGTGCAGGGAATAGGGGCTGTAGTGTGCATTTTAGGGTGATGGGAACTGTTGTGTTTGTTGGGGGATACAGTGGCTGTTATGTGTTGGAGGGGAAAAGGGTGATATAGAGTCTGTAGTGGGGGATTAGGGACTTTGGTGGTGTGACAGTTGTGGGGGCAGTGGTGGTGAGACAGGGACTGTGGTGGGAGGCTCAGGGCTGTAGTGTGGGGGTGTAAAGGCTGTAGTGGGAGGACAGGGGCGATAATGAGGGGCATAGAGGCTGTAGTGGGAGGACATTATCTATAGTCAGGTGGGTAGGGGGTATAGTGAGGAGATAAGGACCTCTAATGGGAGGACAGAGGCTATTGTGGGGGTATAGTTAGTTGCACTGTGTAGGTTAGGTTACAGTTATACTAAGTGGGTTTATATTATTAAAGGGTTACTCCAGGCTCCCACACACGTTAGATGCACTGTGTAGGTTAGGTTACAGTTAGTTATACTGGGTGGGTTTATATTATGAAAGGGACACTCCAGGCTCACTCACACGTTAGGTGCACTGTGTAGGTTAGGTTACAGTTAGTTATGCTGGGTGGGTTTATATTATGAAAGGGACACTCCAGGCTCGCTCACACGTTAGATGCACTGTGTAGGTTAGGTTACAGTTAGTTATACTGGGTGGGTTTATATTATTAAAGGGACACTCCAGGCTCCCAGACACGTTAGATGCACTGTGTAGGTTAGGTTACAGTTAGTTATACTGGGTGGGTTTATATTATTAAAGAGACACTCCAGGCTCCCACACACGTTAGATGCACTGTGTAGGTTAGGTTACAGTTATACTGGGTGGGTTTATATTATTGAAGGGACACTCCAGGCTCCCACACACGTTAGATGCACTGTGTAGGTTAGGTTACAGTTATACTGGGTGGGTTTATATTATTAAAGGGACACTCCAGGCTCCCACACATGTTAGGTGCACTGTGTAGGTTAGGTTACAGTTAGTTATACTGGGTGGGTTTATATTATTAAAGGGACACTCCAGGCTCCCACACACGTTAGGTGCACTGTGTAGGTTAGGTTACAGTTAGTTATACTGGGTGGGTTTATATTATTAAAGGGACACTCCAGGTTCTCACACACATGTTAGATGCACTGTGTAGGTTAGGTTACAGTGATACTGGGTAGGTTTATATTATTAAAGGGACACTCCAGGCTCCCACACACTTAGATGCACTGTGTAGGTTAGGTTACAGTTATACTGGGTGGGTTTATATTATTAAAGGGACAGTCCAGGCTCCCACACATGTTAGGTGCACTGTGTAGGTTAGGTTACATTTAGTTATACTGGGTGGGTTTATATTATTAAAGGGACACTCCAGGCTCCCACACACGTTAGATGCACTGTGTAGGTTAGGTTACAGTTAGTTATACTGAGTGGGTTTATATTATTAAAGGGACACTCCAGGCTCCCACACACGTTAGATGCACTGTGTAGGTTAGGTTACAGTTATACTGGGTAGGTTTATATTATTAAAGGGACACTCCAGGCTCCCACACACGTTAGATGCACTGTGCAGGTTAGGTTACAGTTAGTTATACTGGGTGGGTTTATATTATTAAAGGGACACTCCAGGCTCCCACACACGTTAGATGCACTGTGTAGGTTAGGTTACAGTTAGTTATACTGGGTGGGTTTATATTATTAAAGGGACACTCCAGGCTCCCACACACGTTAGATGCACTGTGTAGGTTAGGTTACAGTTAGTTATACTGGGTGGGTTTATATTATTAAAGGGATACTCCAGGCTCCCACACACGTTAGATGCACTGTGTAGGTTAGATTACAGTTAGTTATATTGGGTGGGTTTATATTATTAAAGGTATACTCCAGGCTCCCACACACGTTAGATGCACTGTGTAGGTTAGGTTACAGTTATACTGGGTGGATTTATATTTATAAAGGGACACTCCAGGTTCCCACACACGTTGGGTGCACGGTGTAGGTTAGGTTACAGTTAGTTATACTGGGTGGGTTTATATTATGAAAGGGACACTCCAGGCTCGCTCACACGTTAGGTGCACTGTGTAGGTTAGGTTACAGTTATACTGGGTGGGTTTATATTATTAAAGGGACACTCCAGGCTCCCACACATGTTAGGTGCACTGTGTAGGTTAGGTTACAGTTAGTTATACTGGGTGGGTTTATATTATTAAAGGGACACTCCAGGCTCCCACACACGTTAGGTGCACTGTGTAGGTTAGGTTACAGTTAGTTATACTGGGTGGGTTTATATTATTAAAGGGACACTCCAGGTTCTCACACACATGTTAGATGCACTGTGTAGGTTAGGTTACAGTGATACTGGGTAGGTTTATATTATTAAAGGGACGCTCCAGGCTCCCACACACTTAGATGCACTGTGTAGGTTAGGTTACAGTTAGTTATACTGAGTGGGTTTATATTATTAAAGGGACACTCCAGGCTCCCACACACGTTAGATGCACTGTGTAGGTTAGGTTACAGTTATACTGGGTAGGTTTATATTATTAAAGGGACACTCCAGGCTCCCACACACGTTAGATGCACTGTGCAGGTTAGGTTACAGTTAGTTATACTGGGTGGGTTTATATTATTAAAGGGACACTCCAGGCTCCCACACACGTTAGATGCACTGTGTAGGTTAGGTTACAGTTAGTTATACTGGGTGGGTTTATATTATTAAAGGGACACTCCAGGCTCCCACACACGTTAGATGCACTGTGTAGGTTAGGTTACAGTTAGTTATACTGGGTGGGTTTATATTATTAAAGGGATACTCCAGGCTCCCACACACGTTAGATGCACTGTGTAGGTTAGATTACAGTTAGTTATATTGGGTGGGTTTATATTATTAAAGGTATACTCCAGGCTCCCACACACGTTAGATGCACTGTGTAGGTTAGGTTACAGTTATACTGGGTGGATTTATATTTATAAAGGGACACTCCAGGTTCCCACACACGTTGGGTGCACGGTGTAGGTTAGGTTACAGTTAGTTATACTGGGTGGGTTTATATTATGAAAGGGACACTCCAGGCTCGCTCACACGTTAGGTGCACTGTGTAGGTTAGGTTACAGTTATACTGGGTGGGTTTATATTATTAAAGGGACACTCCAGGCTCCCACACATGTTAGGTGCACTGTGTAGGTTAGGTTACAGTTAGTTATACTGGGTGGGTTTATATTATTAAAGGGACACTCCAGGCTCCCACACACGTTAGGTGCACTGTGTAGGTTAGGTTACAGTTAGTTATACTGGGTGGGTTTATATTATTAAAGGGACACTCCAGGTTCTCACACACATGTTAGATGCACTGTGTAGGTTAGGTTACAGTGATACTGGGTAGGTTTATATTATTAAAGGGACGCTCCAGGCTCCCACACACTTAGATGCACTGTGTAGGTTAGTGTAGCGGCACCCCGGTGTAGTAGGGGTTTACGCCGCTGAGAAGGTGTCCTTTCCCCCAAGCACGAAGTTAGCTACAGCATAACAGGTTCCCCATAATTACGATATCCAAGTAATAGTCATCCCCTCCAAGCACGAGACGAGACTCTGTGTTGAGGGTCAAAGTAGGAATAATGTTTATTCGGTAACTCGGGCTTTTATGCCGTACAACAACTCCTCCCCGTATCCGGAGGAGATAATACATTTACAGTGGGAGTCACTCCCACTGTACCGAGCAGAATATTATACCATTATTACAAGTTTATATAACACACACAATATGCAACGAAAATACATTGTGCTACGTGTATTAGGGAACGGAGATCTAGGGGAACAATATACGTGAAAATCCCCTAGATCGGTTGGGCCGTTCGCCAGATACACGTTTGCACCAATTACTCAAAAACTATACAAGATAAACGAAAACTCTCTGTTGGACCGGGTGTCTTTAGTTCGGTACTTTGGATCCGTCGACTAGCATGGGCGTACGTCGTTGGTAAGGTCGGAATTCGTCGTGTGGAAAGTTCGGTCATTAGTCCATGCGGTCAAAATGGCCGCGACCCATTGTTCTCTCCACGTGGCGATGTATACCGTACGGATCCACAAGTACCCGAAATCCACAATAATCCATATGCAACGGCAATTCTCCGAGATGGTATCTGTTACACCAGAAAGGGGTCTGTCACACGGCTCCCTCCTAGTGGTACACTCCGGCAGACCTGGATTGATCCTTTCGGATTAACTTAGGGATGACCGGAATTCATTTGTCCGGAGAATTGTCCAGTTGTCGAGACAACCCATCGGCGTTGCCATTTAGCTTACCGGGTCGATAGCTGATGGTGAAATTGTACGTTTGCAGGGCCAAGCTCCATCTTAGCAATCTGCCATTGTCTCCTGCGACCCGGTTAAGCCATACCAATGGATTGTGATCTGTTACCAAAGAGAATTCCTGTCCATACAAATAAGGTGTTAGTTTTTTCAATGCCCATACCAGGGCCAGGCATTCTTTCTCTACGGCCGCATAACTCACTTCCCTCGGTAACAGCTTTCGGCTGAGGTATGCGACCGGATGCTCTTTTCCATCTTCCCCGATTTGGCTCAGCACAGCCCCCAGTCCATACATGGAAGCGTCTGTATGTACAAGGAAACGTTTGTTAGGTACTGGGGCAGCCAAGACAGGAGCATTAACAAGAGCATGTTTGAGAGATTGAAATGCGGCTTCGCAAGCGGGAGACCACAGGACCTGTCTGGGTAAATTCTTTTTGGTCAAGTCAGTCAAAGGTTTGGCTACCGTGCTATAATCAGGGACAAAGCGTCTATAGTACCCGGCGGTCCCTAAGAAGGCCAATACCTGAGTCTTGGTATTCGGTGTGGGCCAGTTTGCTACTGCCTCAACCTTGGCAGGCTCCGGTCTCTGGTTTCCACACCCCACCCGATGTCCCAGGTATTGGACCTCGGCCATTCCTAGATGGCATTTCTCGGGTTTTAGTGTCAGGCCCGCGGCCCGAATCTTATCTAGGACTACCCCTACGTGGACTAAATGTTCTTCCCAAGACTCACTGTAGATCGCAATGTCATCCAGGTATGCACACGCAAACTCCTGGAAGCCATCGAGGAGCCGATCCACCATTCGCTGGAACGTAGCCGGGGCATTTTTCATCCCGAATGGCATGACCTTAAATTGGTATAAGCCAAACGGGGTGACAAAGGCCGACTTGGGGACGGCATCCTCGGCCAGGGGGATCTGCCAATAACCCTTGCAGAGGTCTATGGTAGAGAGGTAGTTACCCCTGGCTATGCGATCTAATAATTCGTCTACCCGAGGCATGGGGTAAGCGTCAGTGGTAGTCTTTTCATTTAGCCGCCTGTAGTCGACGCAGAACCGAGTGGTTCCGTCTTTCTTGGGGACTAAGACTACGGGAGAGGCCCAGGGACTGTCGGATGGCTCAATGACCCCCAGCTGTGTCATTTCCCGTATTTCCTTCAGCATTCCGTCCCGGACGGCTTCCGGAATACGGTACGGGGGTTGTCGGAGGGGAGCCTGCCCTGGGGTCTCTACTTTGTGTATGGCCAGGGTTGTGTATCCTGGCTCCTGGGAGAAGGTACTCTGCTTCTCCCATAGGAGCTGTCTAGCCTGCTCTAGCTCCGTAGGGTTCAGTCGTTCTCCCAGCTTCACTAGGCTAACTGGGTCGGGGTGAGTCTCCTTTTCCAGCAGGTCAGGTAGGGGTAAATTTTCGGGGTCATCAGTAGCTGGGGCACAAACAGCGTTAACCTCTTCCTGTCGCTCTTGGTACTCTTTCAACATGTTCACATGAAAGGAGCGTTGGATCCTTTCATCTGCACAGCTGGCAATAAGGTAGGTGGTATCACAGAGTTGGGCTAAAACCTTGTAAGGACCCTGCCACGCAGCCTGCAGTTTGTTGTCCTTCACCGGTTTTAGCACCAACACCTTCTGCCCTATATGGAACAGTCGTTGCCGGGCACCCCTATCGTACCATCGTTTCTGTCGCCCCTGGGCCGCCTGGAGATTCTCCCTTACCAATAGGGAGAGTTGCTCCATGCGGTCCCGGAGCTCCAGGACATATGGTACAATAGGTGTCCCTGCTTGTTCGGTTTCCCCTTCCCAGTGGTCCCGAATGAGATCGAGGGGTCCTCGCACCCTCCTCCCATACAATAACTCAAAGGGAGAAAAACCCGTAGATTCTTGGGGGACCTCCCTATAGGCAAATAACAGGTGGGGTAAGAATCTCTCCCAGTCTCTGCAACCGTCCGTAAAGGTCCTCAACATTTGTTTGAGAGTCCCATTAAAGCGCTCACAGAGACCGTTAGTTTGGGGATGGTACGGGGAACTGAGCAGGGGTTTAATGTGGCACACTTTCCATAACTGCTGTGTGAGTACGGCAGTGAACTGGGTTCCCTGGTCGGATAGGATTTCTTTAGGGAACCCCACCCGAGTGAATATCTTAACCAAGGCATCGGCTACCGTCTCCGCTTCAATATTCGGCAGGGGTACCGCCTCGGGGTACCGGGTCCCATAGTCCACCACGGTAAGAATGTACTTCTTACCGGACGGGCTATGTCGCGCTAGGGGGCCTACAATGTCGACGGCGACCCTATAGAAGGGTTCCCCAATGATCGGCATCGACATTAATTTGGCCTTCGGGCGATCTCCCCTCTTACCCACCCGTTGGCAAGTGTCACAGGTTCTGCAATATTGTCGCACGTCCCGGTTAAACCCTGGCCAGAAGAAATTCTGGGTAATCCTATGGGCCGTGCGACGTACTCCTGAATGGCCAGCTAAGGGTATATCGTGAGCGATCCTCATGATCTCTCGCCTGTATTTTTTCGGTAGCACTAGTTGCTTCTGTGGGACGGGGTTTTTACCTGCTGCGGGCTCCTGGGGGATCCTATACAGTCTATCCCCCACCCACTCGTAGCTTTCCCCATCTGTCCCCGGTTCCCCTTTCTCTGCCTTATCTCTATATTTCCGGAGAGTGACGTCTTCCCGCGTCTCCCTCCCAAAAGTCTCAGGGGTATCCCAGTCTAAGGGGGTCTGTCCTAAGGTCACAGTCGGAGGGTCAGATCTTACCTGGGTCTCCGCGACTGGCGGGCCGATTCCAATAGCACGAGCCTGAGCCCGGGTGGTGACAGGGCAGGCTCCAGCAGGGCCTTGAGGAGCAAAAGCGGACAACAGCGGGGCTAAGTCATTTCCCAAAAGTACTTCCGCGGGTAGCCCTTTCATCAGGCCCACATTCACTTGGCCAGCTCCCACCCCCCAATCCAAATGCACTCGGGCCGTGGGGAGGCGATGTACTGCACCCCCGGCCACTCTAACGGCCACCGTTTGGCCAGTATGTTCTTTTTCTGGGACCAGGTCGTGTTGAATCAAGGTTAAGGTGGCCCCAGTGTCTCGTAACCCACTGACAACTTGTCCATTCACTCGGACTGTTTGTCGGTGATGTTGCCGGTTGTCTACAGCAGCCGCATATAGGGGATTGGCCTCGTGTAAAATTTCCCATTGCTCTTCCCCCAGGGGTTGGGCTTCAATGCAATGGGCCCCTGAGGTAAAAGGTCGGGGGTTCCCTTCAGCAGGCTTCCTCCAGGACGTTTGTCGAGCGGGATCAAGTGGGCATTTGTCCCTCAGGTGACCCACTTGCTGACACCTATGGCACCGCCGGCGGTCCGGGACACTTGACTGGGTGAAGCGGGAGGGAGTGTTGTAGCTAGGTTGGATAGTGGGGGTGGTTGGAGTAGGGCCGACAGGGCGGCTTTCTACTCGGGCAGCTGTCTTTTGGACCGAGAGATCGGGTTTGCGGGCGTCTGCATACTCGTCGGCCAACCGGGCGGCTTCGGGTAGGGTAAGTGGTCTCCTATCCCGAATCCACTCTCTGAGCTCCTTGTCCACCTTTTCAAAAAAATGTTCCAACAAAAACAACTGTAAAACCTCCTCCGCGGTGGTAGCTTGGCACCCATCCATCCAGTGGCCAGCCGTGCGTTGTAATCGGCAGGCCCATTCGGTGTAGGAGTCACCGGTTTGCTTTCGGGATTCCCGGAAGCGTCTCCGATATGCTTCGGGGGTTACCGCATATCGGGACAATAGAGCTTCTTTTACCAATCGGTAGCTTCCCACCTCATGGTCCGGGATCGCCCGGAAAGCATCGCTGGCTCGTCCGGATAATTTGCCAGACAAAATTTTGACCCACTCCTCGGAGGGTACTTTATGCAGGGCACATTGACGTTCAAAGTCCGCTAGGTATTGGTCAATCTCCCCCTCTGCTTCCACAAAATTTTTAAAAGCGGCAAAGTGTACTTTCCTCTTTTCCTCGGGAGTTTGGAAAGTCCCCGCAATTGGACTGGTGCCTGTGGAAGTCTGGCGCCGGTTGGCATCGACTGCCGCAATGACTTGGGTTACAATCCTAGGTGAGGGGTTTGGTCCGTAGTGAGCCAGCCTTACCCTCACCTCGTGGTCGAATTGTTCATCTGCTGGCGTTCGGACCAAAGCGATCTCCGGTTCTGGGTTTGGTTCGACATCCAGTCCGTCATTCTGTTCAGCTAAGTCCAATGCGACCAACTCTGCCAAAATGTCTCTTTTCTTTTTGTTGCTAGCCGAACGACCACGGCTCTCCAACAAGTCTTTTAGGGTAGATCGTTTCAACCTTCCGTAGTAGGCCTCCATCCTGATTGCTCTCGGTAGCTGTCCTTCTGGGGTGAAAGAACGATCCCACCGCTGCCACCAATTGTAGCGGCACCCCGGTGTAGTAGGGGTTTACGCCGCTGAGAAGGTGTCCTTTCCCCCAAGCACGAAGTTAGCTACAGCATAACAGGTTCCCCATAATTACGATATCCAAGTAATAGTCATCCCCTCCAAGCACGAGACGAGACTCTGTGTTGAGGGTCAAAGTAGGAATAATGTTTATTCGGTAACTCGGGCTTTTATGCCGTACAACAACTCCTCCCCGTATCCGGAGGAGATAATACATTTACAGTGGGAGTCACTCCCACTGTACCGAGCAGAATATTATACCATTATTACAAGTTTATATAACACACACAATATGCAACGAAAATACATTGTGCTACGTGTATTAGGGAACGGAGATCTAGGGGAACAATATACGTGAAAATCCCCTAGATCGGTTGGGCCGTTCGCCAGATACACGTTTGCACCAATTACTCAAAAACTATACAAGATAAACGAAAACTCTCTGTTGGACCGGGTGTCTTTAGTTCGGTACTTTGGATCCGTCGACTAGCATGGGCGTACGTCGTTGGTAAGGTCGGAATTCGTCGTGTGGAAAGTTCGGTCATTAGTCCATGCGGTCAAAATGGCCGCGACCCATTGTTCTCTCCACGTGGCGATGTATACCGTACGGATCCACAAGTACCCGAAATCCACAATAATCCATATGCAACGGCAATTCTCCGAGATGGTATCTGTTACACCAGAAAGGGGTCTGTCACAGTTAGGTTACAGTTATACTGGGTGGGTTTATATTATGAAAGGGACACTCCAGGCTCGCTCACACGTTAGGTGCACTGTGTAGGTTAGGTTACATTTAGTTATACTGGGTGGGTTTATTTTATTAAAGGGACACCCCAGGTTCTTCCACACACGTTGGATGCACTGTGTAGTTACAGTTATACTGAGTAGGTTTATATTATTAAAGGAACACTCCAGGCTTCCACACACGTTAGATGCACTGTGTAGGTTAGGTTACAGTTAGTTATACTGAGTGGGTTTATATTATTAAAGGGACACTCCAGGCTCCCACACACGTTAGATGCACTGTGTAGGTTAGGTTACAGTTATACTGGGTAGGTTTATATTATTAAAGGGACACTCCAGGCTCCCACACACGTTAGATGCACTGTGCAGGTTAGGTTACAGTTAGTTATACTGGGTGGGTTTATATTATTAAAGGGACACTCCAGGCTCCCACACACGTTAGATGCACTGTGTAGGTTAGGTTACAGTTAGTTATACTGGGTGGGTTTATATTATTAAAGGGATACTCCAGGCTCCCACACACGTTAGATGCACTGTGTAGGTTAGATTACAGTTAGTTATACTGGGTGGGTTTATATTATTAAAGGGATACTCCAGGCTCCCACACACGTTAGATGCACTGTGTAGGTTAGTTTACAGTTATGCTGGGTGGGTTTATATTATTAAAGGTACACTCCAGGCTCCCACACACGTTAGGTGCACTGTGTAGGTTAGGTTACAGTTAGTTATACTGGGTAGGTTTATATTATTAAAGGGACACTCCAGGCTCCCACACACGTTAGACGCACTGTGTAAGTAAGGTTACATTTAGTTATACTGAGTGGGTTTATATTATTAAAGGGACACTCCAGGCTCCCACACACATTAGATGCACTGTGTATGTTAGGTTACAGTTAGTTATACTGAGTGGGTTTATATTATTAAAGGGACACTCCAGGCTCCCACACACGTTAGATGCACTGTGTAGGTTAGGTTACAGTTAGTTATACTGGGTGGGTTTATATTATTAAAGGGACACTCCAGGCTCCCACACACGTTAGATGCACTGTGTAGGTTAGGTTACAGTTATAGTAGGTAGGTTTATATTATTAAAGGGACACTCCAGGCTCCCACACACGTTAGATGCACTGTGTAGGTTAGGTTACAGTTATACTGGGTAGGTTTATATTATTAAAGAGACACTCCAGGCTCCCACACACGTTAGGTGCACTGTGTAGGTTAGGTTACAGTTATACTGGGTAGGTTTATATTATTAAAGGGACACTCCAGGCTCCCACACACGTTAGATGCACTGTGTAGGTTAGGTTACAGTTGGTTATACTGGGTGGATTTATATTATTAAAGGGACACTCCAGGCTCCCACACACGTTAGATGCACTGTGTAGGTTAGGTTACAGTTAGTTATACTGGGTGGGTTTATATTATTAAAGGGACACTCCAGGCTCCCACACACATTAGATGCACTGTGTAGGTTAGGTTACAGTTAGTTATACTGAGTGGGTTTATATTATTAAAGGGACACTCCAGGCTCCCACACACGTTAGGTGCACTGTGTAGGTTAGGTTACAGTTAGTTATGCTGGGTGGGTTTATATTATTAAAGGGACACTCCAGGCTCCCACACACGTTAGATGCACTGTGTAGGTTAGGTTACAGTTAGTTATACTGGGTGGGTTTATATTATTAAAGGGACACTCCAGGCTCCCACACACGTTGGGTGCACGGTGTAGGTTAGGTTACAGTTAGTTATACTAGGTGGGTTTATATTATTAAAGGTAAACTCCAGGCTCCCACACACGTTAGGTGCACTGTGTAGGTTAGGTTACAGTTAGTTATACTGGGTAGGTTTATATTATTAAAGGGACACTCCAGGCTCCCACACACGTTAGATGCACTGTGTAGGTTAGGTTACAGTTAGTTATACTGGGTGGGTTTATATTATTAAAGGGATACTCCAGGCTCCCACACGTTAGATGCACTGTGTAGGTTAGGTTACAGTTAGTTATACTGGGTGGGTTTATATTATTAAAGGGATACTCCAGGCTCCCACACACGTTAGATGCACTGTGTAGGTTAGTTTACAGTTATGCTGGGTGGGTTTATATTATTAAAGGTACACTCCAGGCTCCCACACACGTTAGGTGCACTGTGTAGGTTAGGTTACAGTTAGTTATACTGGGTAGGTTTATATTATTAAAGGGACACTCCAGGCTCCCACACACGTTAGACGCACTGTGTAAGTAAGGTTACATTTAGTTATACTGAGTGGGTTTATATTATTAAAGGGACACTCCAGGCTCCCACACACATTAGATGCACTGTGTATGTTAGGTTACAGTTAGTTATACTGAGTGGGTTTATATTATTAAAGGGACACTCCAGGCTCCCACACACGTTAGATGCACTGTGTAGGTTAGGTTACAGTTAGTTATACTGGGTGGGTTTATATTATTAAAGGGACACTCCAGGCTCCCACACACGTTAGATGCACTGTGTAGGTTAGGTTACAGTTATACTAGGTAGGTTTATATTATTAAAGGGACACTCCAGGCTCCCACACACGTTAGATGCACTGTGTAGGTTAGGTTACAGTTATACTGGGTAGGTTTATATTATTAAAGAGACACTCCAGGCTCCCACACACGTTAGGTGCACTGTGTAGGTTAGGTTACAGTTATACTGGGTAGGTTTATATTATTAAAGGGACACTCCAGGCTCCCACACACGTTAGATGCACTGTGTAGGTTAGGTTACAGTTAGTTATACTGGGTGGATTTATATTATTAAAGGGACACTCCAGGCTCCCACACACGTTAGATGCACTGTGTAGGTTAGGTTACAGTTAGTTATACTGGGTGGGTTTATATTATTAAAGGGACACTCCAGGCTCCCACACACATTAGATGCACTGTGTAGGTTAGGTTACAGTTAGTTATACTGAGTGGGTTTATATTATTAAAGGGACACTCCAGGCTCCCACACACGTTAGGTGCACTGTGTAGGTTAGGTTACACTTAGTTATGCTGGGTGGGTTTATATTATTAAAGGGACACTCCAGGCTCCCACACACGTTAGATGCACTGTGTAGGTTAGGTTACAGTTAGTTATACTGGGTGGGTTTATATTATTAAAGGGACACTCCAGGCTCCCACACACGTTGGGTGCACGGTGTAGGTTAGGTTACAGTTAGTTATACTAGGTGGGTTTATATTATTAAAGGTACACTCCAGGCTCCCACACACGTTAGGTGCACTGTGTAGGTTAGGTTACAGTTAGTTATACTGGGTAGGTTTATATTATTAAAGGGACACTCCAGGCTCCCACACACGTTAGATGCACTGTGTAGGTTAGGTTACAGTTAGTTATACTGGGTGGGTTTATATTATTAAAGGGATACTCCAGGCTCCCACACGTTAGATGCACTGTGTAGGTTAGGTTACAGTTAGTTATACTTTGTGGGTTTATATTATTAAAGGGACACTCCAGGCTCCCACACGTTAGATGCACTGTGTGGGTTAGGTTACAGTTTGTTATACTGGGTGGGTTTATATTATTAAAGGGACACTCCAGGCTCCCACACACGGTAGGTGCACAGTGTAGGTTACAGTTAGTTATACTGGGTGGGTTTATATTATTAAAGGGACACTCCAGGCTCCCACACACGTTAGGTGCACTGTGTAGGTTAGGTTACAGTTAGTTATACTGGGTGGGTTTATATTATTAAAGGGACACTCCAGGCTCCCACACACATTAGGTGCACAGTGTAGGTTAGGTTACAGTTAGTTATACTGGGTGGGTTTATATTAATAAAGGGACACTCCAGGCTCCCACACACGTTAGGTGCACAGTGTAGGTTAGGTTACAGTTAGTTATACTGGGTGGGTTTATATTATTAAAGGGACACTCCAGGCTCCCACATGTTAGGTGCACTGTGTAGGTTAGGTTACAGTTAGTTATACTGGGTGGGTTTATATTATTAAAGGGACACTCCAGGCTCCCACACACGTTAGGTGCACTGTGTAGGTTAGGTTACAGTTAGTTATACTGGGTGGGTTTATATTATTAAAGGGACACTCCAGGCTCCCACATGTTAGGTGCACTGTGTAGGTTAGGTTACAGTTATACTGGGTGGGTTTATATTATTAAAGGGACACTCCAGGCTCTCACATGTTAGGTGCACTGTGTAGGTTAGGTTACAGTTAGTTATACTGGGTGGGTTTATATTATTAAAGGGACACTCCAGGCTCCCACACACATTAGGTGCACAGTGTAGGTTAGGTTACAGTTAGTTATACTGGGTGGGTTTATATTAATAAAGGGACACTCCAGGCTCCCACACACGTTAGGTGCACAGTGTAGGTTAGGTTACAGTTAGTTATACTGGGTGGGTTTATATTATTAAAGGGACACTCCAGGCTCCCACATGTTAGGTGCACTGTGTAGGTTAGGTTACAGTTAGTTATACTGGGTGGGTTTATATTATTAAAGGGACACTCCAGGCTCCCACACACGTTAGGTGCACTGTGTAGGTTAGGTTACAGTTAGTTATACTGGGTGGGTTTATATTATTAAAGGGACACTCCAGGCTCCCACATGTTAGGTGCACTGTGTAGGTTAGGTTACAGTTATACTGGGTGGGTTTATATTATTAAAGGGACACTCCAGGCTCTCACATGTTAGGTGCACTGTGTAGGTTAGGTTACAGTTAGTTATACTGGGTGGGTTTATATTATTAAAGGGACACTCCAGGCTCCCACACACGTTAGGTGCACTGTGTAGGTTAGGTTACAGTTGGTTATACTGGGTGGGTTTATATTATTAAAGGGACACTCCAGGCTCCCACACACGTTAGATGCACTGTGTAGGTTAGGTTACAGTTAGTTATACTGGGTGGGTTTATATTATTAAAGGGATACTCCAGGCTCCCACACACGTTAGGTGCACTGTGTAGGTTAGGTTACAGTTGGTTATACTGGGTGGGTTTATATTATTAAAGGGACACTCCAGGCTCCCACACACGTTAGGTGCACTGTGTAGGTTAGGTTACAGTTAGTTATACTGAGTGGGTTTATATTATTAAAGGGACACTCCAGGCTCCCACACACGTTAGATGCACTGTGTAGGTTAGGTTACAGTTAGTTATACTGAGTGGGTTTATATTATTAAAGGGACACTCCAGGCTCCCACACACGTTAGGTGCACTGTGTAGGTTAGGTTACAGTTAGTTATACTGAGTGGGTTTATATTATTAAAGGGACACTCCAGGCTCCCACACACGTTAGGTGCACTGTGTAGGTTAGGTTACAGTTAGTTATACTGGGTGGGTTTATATTATTAAAGGGACACTCCAGGCTCCCACACACGTTAGATGCACTGTGCAGGTTAGGTTACAGTTAGTTATACTGGGTGGGTTTATATTATTAAAGGGACACTCCAGGTTCCCACACACGTTAGATGCACTGTGTAGGTTAGGTTACAGTTATACTGGGTGGGTTTATATTATTAAAGGGACACTCCAGTGAGCTAGGTTACTGCAATCCTTGCTGCCCTGTTTTCTGGAGCTTTAGGTCCCGTCCTTTCTCTAGTGCTAGACATGTTACGATAGATTACTTTTGTAGAGATTTTCCATATAAAATAACTGAAATAAATTGAGAACGAGCTAGGCTGCCATGTCTCCCTTTGTGCCGGTGAGAGGTCCATATTAATAGAATGTGAGTCAGGTTCCCTGTATCTTGTTCATGGGATTAGAGCAGGCCCTGGAGATACCCCATAAGCCTCAATAGCACCTATATTCTGCACTTCAATCACTTCCTCCCCCCACAAGCCTTTGATGTATTGTGTCCTGCAGGAAATACACAGTTTGTTAACAAACAAGCTTTCTCTGAATACACTAACTGTCTGCTTCCAGCAGGGGATACAGTATCTGCACTGGCCTGGGGGGGTGAACATTAACTGCTTCACTGCCAGGCTTGGGGGGGACGTTAACTGCTTCGCTGCCAGACCTGGTGGGGACATTAACTGCTTCACTGCCAGGCTTGGGGGGGGGACATTAACGGCTTCACTGCCAGGCCTGGTGGCGACGTTAACTGCTTCACTGCCAAGTCTGGGGGGTGAACATTAACTGCTTCACTGCCAAACCTGGTGGGGACATTAACTGCTTCACTGCCAGGCCTGGGGGGAGGGGAGGACATTACATACGATTTACAAATACATAAGATTTACAAATGCCAGTGATTAATTGCGAGTTAAAAGTGCCTAGTAGATTGTAAGCTTGTATCTGTATGAACTAAGGTCTCACACCTATATTATGTTACCTTTTAGTTATTTGGAATTTGTCTAAATGTATAAATTATATGCCCATTACACAGCGCCACCGAATATGTTGGTGCTATAATAATTATAATAGGTTTTCACTGAATGTGATGATTGTTGCAGTAGAAAGATGGAAGTTGTGAGATACTCAGTTATTCACTGTTATGTGAATCATTGGGAATACACGTTATAGGCGGCTCAGTAAATGAAATAACAATATTATCTGATCTCTTACTAACCGGGATTTATTTGCTAAACAGCACTGACATCTAAATTACAGCTAAGATAATTGTTTCAAAACACACACATTATTTCATGGCCAGTTATTAATTAGCCGTCAGCTGACACTCTGAGACAATTCATTCAATTTAAATCTGGACAATATTGATAATTCTATTGGGTAAGCTTCCGGAGGACTGAAGCAACTTTCAAACTACTAGAAAATGGGGTGACTATTAAATGTGGGAATGGACCCAGGGACTCCAGGCACCATAACCACTACTATGGTGCCTAAACGGCCCCTATGGAGCCAAAATGCTCTGTGTTATAGCGCCAAATCTTGCAGGTTACATTAGTGCTGGGTACCAGCTGCCATCAGCCAATAGTCCTGAAATATCTGGTAACAGCATTGCTCTATGTGCCTTAAAGAGAAGGAGTCTCCTGCTTTATTCGTTGAAGTTACAAAATACACCTTTATGCTGTTGGGCAGGGCAGGAAAAGTGCTGCCTCGGAATATGTAACATTCATTAAGTGCAGGATGAGAATATATTACTTGAGTTTTGTATTGTTTTATTTCACGCAGCAAATAAAAAGCACTTTTTATGCCTTGCCCTTCAGCACAATAATGTAACAATATTTATCCAGAAAAAACATTACGGATCTAGTAACCTTAACTTGAGTCGTTATTGCTCATCTAGAGTTCCTTTTTGTAAATATACTGATCTTTATTACAGTACGGCTATATAACGGCAAGTGACCGACAGACAAAACAATAACGAAAGAACCAAGAGATGCAGAGGGCCCTGCTCACAGAAACTGACAGTCTAGAGACATTCATTGTATTGCGGGGGACAATTATCAAAGGACGTTTTTGGACAATTTATGAAATAGTTTTTTTTTTATCTGTTGCTTTGTGCCCTAACTGTCATTATTGAATACAGTATAGAAATGATTTTATCCGACACGGCGATTTTATGAATATAATATATCATTAGGAATTTATGGTATGTTGCCAGAAAAGTGCCAACATTTTTCCATCACTAAAAATTTGTCTTCTGGACATGAGAAGACAAGAAATGCGAAAACTTACTGTGAATTTACTATGAAGAAAACGGTCACTTTTTAGATCACTTTAATACGTAGGATAAAAATAATGAGGAGTTTAACTGCCATTTCTGAAATCGCTGTGATAATTATCCCCCTGTGGTTCATATTGATCTTGGCTGATCTTATTTCCTAAACCTTTTTTAGAGCAATAGTCCATAATATTGGGTCAGAACGGGATCAATAAATATCCCACTAGCTGTGGAGCATGTGGCTGCCTTTCTAACAACTGTACGGTGACCTTTAATTCCACAGACGCCCCTGAAGTGTCAGATGGGGGACACCAGGTCTCGGTGGAGGGGCATTTTCCAGGGATCTATCAGGACAGCTCAGAAGGAGGTAGGATAGTGATACCAGGAGAACAGCTGAGACAACATGCTCCGGCCTTGTTACCTGCTGGCAGAGCTCCTAATAAACACACAGGGCTGACAATGATCCCACTCCCCGCGGGGAGCAGGCACAGTGTGTCCCAAAGTCAGCCTGGCAAGACCTCTGTGCCAAACATCGTACTCACGAAGTCAGGAATAATCTGAATTTGGCTGTCCGGAAGACGTTATATTTTTTATACTTAGAAACAATTTATAAAAGAGAACTAAAATGTAATAAATGTATTGGAGGGTTCTAACGGTTATGTCTCCGACTTTATTCTCTACGAAAGTGATCGAGACTTTCATTGATCCCCCAATTGCAGGGGTTTGAGATTTTTAGCCCCCTTATGCTCCTTTATTGAGATCTCTACCCCTACGCTCTTATCAGCAGCTCTGTAGAAGGTGACATAGTTACTGCATATGATCCCACATTCAATGCTATTCACTCCCCTGCGGAGCATTCAGTGTTTCTGGTCACAGCCCAGAACCTTCATGTTTCCAAAAATGATACAATGGTGTGACCTAACTCCCTGTAGGACTAACTGTGCCCTCTATTTTGGATAGAGTGCATTTTAGTTTTCTTTTTGAAATGACAGACCTCCTCTCAAATGCTTGTTCAGTGAAACTTGAAATGACTCTGTATAAATGTCAGCTCTGCTCCTAGGATCAAAGCCATTATTAGAAAGATCTCAAGGTCCCTCCCCCGAGGAGTGTTCCTTCTTCCACTCCCAGGAGGAGAAAGGTGGCTGGCAAATTTCTGGTCCTGTACATCATGCCACCATAACAGGTGGAGGATGTTGTGGAAGTAGTTATGGTACCATCAGACATGTTCAGATATAAAATAGCAAACATATAAATATGATGTTTCAAAGACAATAAGGAGCAGCCAGGAGTATATAAGACTTGGAGTTGTCCCTGTCTTTTCGTTTGACTTATTTAATGTGTGTCGAAAGTTATGGGACAAAAGCAAAAATCACAGTCACAGTCTTACTCCCAAGAGGAAGAGATATGTGGGCGATGCCCAGCAATAAGTGTTCCATAAATCCATGAGTACATACGCAATAAAATTGAATTTTATATTTAAAAAGAAAATGAAAGATGTAAGTCTGCAAGTTAAAATCAGATATTTTCCGCTTTACGCTGCTTTTAAACTGGCACCTGGGCGCCCAAACTATTTCTTGACATCATTCACAGCCACCATAAGCCTCCACGTGCATTTGTGGCACTTGCCCCATTAAATTAAAGAGATACAAGACAGTCCTCCAACAATCAGTCAGATATCTTTGGGGACCTGTGTGGGGCTTCATCAAACAGTCACTTGACAACCGACATGCAAAACAGACTAATAGACCTAAAACCTTTAAGTTGTGTTAAGAGTGTGTTTATCTCATTCCTTGGTCACAGTGCAGAGAGCAGAGGGTTAAATAGTCTCCATGCTGTGAGATCTTTTTATCCCCCATAAACCCAAATACACAGTAACTGGAACCTGGGGAGATCAAAGGAGCTGGGACTGCTGCTACTGTCTGTCTACATGTTTTACAAATAAACCCTAAGGCCAAACCCTACCTCCCCCCACCCCCCCATATCACACTTCCTCCTCTCCCCCATGTAAACTCCTCTACAAGACCAGAAGACAAGTAGAGATCTCCTTATCTAAATAACTCAATGTAGATAACATTCTGTGATTGCTATAACTCCTTGTAGGAACAGCAGGTCTAAACTAGTACACACAATGCATCCTTTCCTCCTCACTATACATGCCAACTGGCACACATTTCCATACACAGTCCTTAGATTTCACTAAATTAAAATGCAAATGGTAAAATTCAGGCAGGTTAAATTCAAGCTGGGCCTTTTCCTGGATCACATATTCTCACTCTGCCATTCACATTTTAATTTGCTGCAATTTGGACTTGAGTGGATAAAACCTGTTTGTCTTCTTTTCTCGCTGTCTGGCTTTCCCCACAGGTCAAAGCAGAGTATTTATCCCCCGAATGGACGATATTTCATATTTTATTACAATATACTGTGTTTTCTGTTAGTTTGAGTAATATTTTGGGCACAATCTGCTGATTATATTATGAGGAAAATTAACAGGACAAATGGCAAAATATTTAAGTTGCGGGAAAAACATTTTCCTTTTTATTCTTTCTATTTTGGTGTAAGATTTATAAATCTCTTACTGTTTGACCACAATTCATCCTGTGAGCGTAAACCGTGCTTTGTTTGTCTGTCTGTGTCTCTCCGTGTTATTCGGTGAGACGATTGTGAATGTGGCAGATTATCCTTGGAACCTTTATTGGGACCCATGGTTTCTGATGTTTCCCTAGACCCCTCTGGATACGAAACCTGAAATGATTGGGCTTCTTACATTGTTCTCTGTATCTCTGATTAACATGTGATTGATTAAGCATTTAAATAAGGGCTAATTATGCAGTATGTAAAGTGTGGCACTGATAGATTGCTGAGTTCTGGGCTCTGTATCCGCAGAACATGTACAGGGTGGCCCATGAGGCCACCCTGTACAAGGTTATTCAATAACGTGTGAATTGGTGAGAATTCCAAGTGAATGTCAGATTGTAATTCTATTCAAATAGTGAATCTCGAAACGTGATTTTTTTTTTATTTTTCCCAATCTGGCTAGTGTGGCCTAATATGTGAAATTCACTGTATATGTATTGTCAAAGATTCCCAGCAATTCACACTGCAGTGAATAACCTACCTGGCTAGTGGACAGAAAGAACTCAAGGTAACTTACATGCCAAATGCAGATACAGCAGACGCCTCTTTAAAACAGGTGAAAATCTCACTTTGAAAGAAAAATCAGTAAAGTAAATAACATTGGACTCTGTGCTGACATGTTGCTTAGTGAATATGCCCCATGTCTCAGGTGACATGGGGCTCAGCAACAAATTGCTGGAGAGATAAGGGCTTGTCCTGATTGCGTTATCTGATCACAAGTCAAGGATTCTGGATGCTGCAGGGCTTTGAAGTGAGAATCCTTTATATCTCATGGAAACATCCATTCAGAGAGTCAGATGTTATAATAAATAATATGCACACAGGACCCGTCCACCAGGAGCCGCCACAGGTGGATCACGACACATCTCACCTGTACGAATGAAATAAACGTGTCGTTATATTATTCCATGGTCACCGAGTACAAAGGGACAAAATTACATTCAAACCGTCAGCCATAGACAAGAATATATAAATATAATAAATAATGCAATGAAAGAAGTGAGAATTATTATTATGTTTTCTTAGACTGTTTCACTATGTCTCTCTTCCCTCTCTTTCCCCATCTTTTCTCCCCTTTTTACGTGACACTGTTGATTGAATCCTCATCTTTTCTTTGAAGTGATGACAAGAATGAAGAGCTGGATTGGATGTTGCTGTGGGATCAGTGGCCCTGGCTAGAGTGACACTCTTGGTTCCGGCACTGTCCCGTGTGACGGGTCCACACTGTGTTTTGGCAGCTGGGTACTCCACGAGGTCCATCTGCAGGGAATATGTCTGGACAGAAAATTCAAAGACTGAGAAGAAAAACTCTACGGATTCTATCGTAGACGTTACAACAATATTGTCCATGTTACAACACCACGAATACTCTGGTTCTCAGTTCTCCTTACACAGAATGACTTTATTTTAAACATTAATAAGTGGCATCATTAATAAAAATAATAAAGGGCCAAGAATCAGAGAATTGTGGGATTCGAAGGCCAATAGCTGACCAGGATTGGACTGTCTTAGCCCAGAGAGTGCGGCCCCATTGAGGTCCATACTAATTTCTCCAGTTCTGTTGATTAGTTTTGTCTGAATGTAACAGTGTTGGGTGTTGTAGTGATGGTGACTTTGCCTGGGGGTGTGCAGTGGCCGGGGGTGCAGCGGAGGTGAGATATAGTTACTTGATGTTGTCCCTGGTGTGATATTTGCAATATGTGAATTTTCAGATACAATTAATTTCCATACAATACTGATCAGACAAAACCATTAGTCTACACTTGTCCCTGGGTTTCAGAATCGATCTAACCTGCTGTACAATTCAATTTGCTTCCAACAATTTGGTGATTCTCTATTATTTCATCATTTTTGGGTGGATTTACAATTCTGTTTAACCCCTAAAGGACACGTGACATGCCATGATTCCCTTTTATTCCAGAAGTTTGGTCCTTAAGGGGTTAAATCACGCTGTCCATGTATACATGTATAATAAAATACCTAGTATGATACCTTTATTCTACGATTCTTGCTCCAGGGAGCTAATTATCTCATTGTGGACAGGTGTTTATCCTGCAGCTAGAAGCAGTGATTGCACCAATAAAAATACTCAGGATATTGTAAAACATCCACTAGGGCTATTGGAGGGGTCTCAACAGGGTGTGGAGAGTAACACATCATGGTCTAACTCCAAACTGAATGTCACCTTGTGAATTAGGCCAGTCAGTAATAACTGGGAGAGAAAGGTGTTCAACGTAACAAGAATGACAAAATACAGGTGTTAATACACAGAGAGATACAGGTATCAGTACAATGAGAGAGGAGATACAGGTATCAGCACAATGAGAGGGGAGATACAGGTACCAGTACAGTCAGAGAGGAGATACAGGTATCAGCACAATGAGAGGGGAGATACAGGTACCAGTACAGTCAGAGAGGAGATACAGGTATCAGTAAAGTCAGAGAGGAGATACAGGTACCAGTAGGAGGAGTCAGAGAGAAGATACAGGAATTAGTAAGAGGAGTCAGAGAGGAGATATAGGTATCAGTAACAGGAGTCAGTGAGGAGATATAGGTATCAGTAACAGGAGTCAGTGAGGAGATACAGGTATCAGTAGGAGGAGTCAGTGAGGAGATACAGGTATGAGTGGGAGGAGTCAGTAAGGAGATACAGGTATGAGTAGGAGGAGTCAGGGAGGAGATACAGGTATGGTAGAAGGAGTCAGAGAGGAGATACAGGTATCAGTAGGAGGAGTCAGTGATGAGATACAGATAGCAGTAGGAGGAGTCAGTGAGGAGATACAGGTATGGTAGGAGGAGTCAGTGAGGAGATACAGGTATGAGTGGGAGGAGTCAGTAATGAGATACAGGTATGAGTAGGAGGAGTCAGGGAGGAGATACAGGTATCAGTAGGAGGAGTCAGTGAGGAGATACAGGTATGGTAGGTATCAGTGAGGAGATACAGGTATCAGTAGGAGGAGTCAGTGAGGAGATACAGGTATCAGTAGGAGGAGTCAGTGAGGAGATACAGGTATGAGTGGGAGGAGTCAGTAAGGAGATACAGGTATGAGTAGGAGGAGTCAGGGAGGAGATACAGGTATGAGTAGGAGGAGTCAGGGAGGAGATACAGGTATGTGTAGGAGGAGTCAGTGAGAAGAACATGTATCAGTAGGAGGAGTCAGTGAGGAGATACAGGTATCAGTAGGAGGAGTCAGTGAGGAGATACAGGTATCAGTAGGAGGAGTCAGTGAGGAGATACAGGTATCAGTAGGAGGAGTCAGTGAGGAGATACAGGTATGAGTGGGAGGAGTCAGTAAGGAGATACAGGTATGAGTAGGAGGAGTCAGGGAGGAGATACAGGTATGTGTAGGAGGAGTCAGTGAGAAGAACATGTATCAGTAGGAGGAGTCAGTGAGGAGATACAGGTATGGTAGGAGGAGTCAGTGAGGAGATACAGGTATGAGTAGGAGGAGTCAGGGAGGAGATACAGGTGTGTGTAGGAGGAGTCAGTGAGAACATGTATCAGTAGGAGGAGTCAGTGAGGAGATACAGGTATGGTAGGTATCAGTGAGGAGATACAGGTATCAGTAGGAGGAGTCAGGGAGGAGATACAGATATCAGTAGGAGGAGTCAGTGAGGAGATACAGGTATCAGTAGGAGGAGTCAGTGAGGAGATACAGGTATGGGTAGGAGGAGTCAGTGAGGAGATACAGATAGCAGTAGGAGGCGTCAGTGAGGAGATACAGGTATCAGTAGGAGGAGTCAGTGAGGAGATACAGGTATCAGTAGAAGGAGTCAGTGAGGCGATACAGGTATGAGTAGGAGGAGTCAGTGAGGAGATACAGGTATGGTAGAAGGAGTCAGAGAGGAGATACAGGTATCAGTAGGAGGAGTCAGTGATGAGATACAGATAGCAGTAGGAGGAGTCAGTGAGGAGATACAGGTATGGTAGGAGGAGTCAGTGAGGAGATACAGGTATGAGTGGGAGGAGTCAGTAATGAGATACAGGTATGAGTAGGAGGAGTCAGGGAGGAGATACAGGTATCAGTAGGAGGAGTCAGTGAGGAGATACAGGTATCAGTAGGAGGAGTCAGTCTAACACTGCGAGTTCCCTTTAATAAAGCAGTATGTCAGTTATTTCTAATACTCATTATTACTAACATTGTGAGTTCCCTTTAATAAAGCAGTATGTCGGTTATTTCTAATACTCGTTATTACTAACATTGTGAGTTCCCTTTAATAAAGCAGTATGTTGGTTATTTCTAATACTCGTTATTACTAACACTGCGAGTTCCCTTTAATAAAGCAGTATGTCGGTAATTTCTAATACTCATTATTACTAACAGTGCGAGTTCCCTTTAATAAAGCAGTATGTCGGTTATTTCTAATACTCATTATTACTAACACTGCGAGTTACCTTTAATAAAGCAGTATGTCGGTTACTTCTAATACTCGTTATTACTAACACTGCGAGTTCCCTTTAATAAAGCAGTATGTCGGTTATTTCTAATACTCATTATTACTAACACTGCGAGTTCCCTTTAATAAAGCAGTATGTCGGTTATTTCTAATACTCATTATTACTAACACTGCGAGTTCCCTTTAATAAAGCAGTATGTCGGTTATTTCTAATACTCGTTATTACTAACACTGCGAGTTCCCTTTAATAAAGCAGTATGTCGGTTATTTCTAATACTCGTTATTACTAACACTGCGAGTTCCCTTTAATAAAGCAGTATGTCGGTTATTTCTAATACTCGTTATTACTAACACTGTGAGTTCCCTTTAATAAAGCAGTATGTCGGTTATTTCTAATACTCATTATTACTAACACTGCGAGTTCCCTTTAATAAAGCAGTATGTCGGTTATTTCTAATACTCGTTATTACTAACACTGTGAGTTCCCTTTAATAAAGCAGTATGTCGGTTATTTCTAATACTCATTATTACTAACACTGCGAGTTCCCTTTAAAAAAGCAGTATGTCGGTTATTTCTAATACTCGTTATTACTAACACTGTGAGTTCCCTTTAATAAAGCAGTATGTTGGTTATTTCTAATACTCGTTATTACTAACACTGTGAGTTCCAGTTAATAAAGCAGTATGTCGGTTATTTCTAATACTCGTTATTACTAACACTGTGAGTTCCAGTTAATAAAGCAGTATGTCGGTTATTTCTAATACTCGTTATTACTAACACTGCGAGTTCCCTTTAATAAAGCAGTATGTCGGTTATTTCTAATACTCATTATTACTAACACTGTGAGTTCCCTTTAATAAAGCAGTATGTCGGTTATTTCTAATACTCGTTATTACTAACACTGTGAGTTCCAGTTAATAAAGCAGTATGTCGGTTATTTCTAATACTCGTTATTACTAACACTGTGAGTTCCAGTTAATAAAGCAGTATGTCGGTTATTTCTAATACTCATTATTACTAACACTACGAGTTCCCTTTAATAAAGCAGTATGTCGGTTATTTCTAATACTCGTTATTACTAACACTGCGAGTTCCCTTTAATAAAGCAGTATGTCGGTTATTTCTAATACTCGTTATTACTAACACTGCGAGTTCCCTTTAATAAAGCAGTATGTCGGTTATTTCTAATACTCGTTATTACTAACACTGCGAGTTCCCTTATATAAAGCAGTATGTCGGTTATTTCTAATACTCGTTATTACTAACACTGTGAGTTCCCTTTAATAAAGCAGTATGTCGGTTATTTCTAATACTCATTATTACTAACACTGCGAGTTCCCTTTAATAAAGCAGTATGTCGGTTATTTCTAATACTCGTTATTACTAACACTGCGAGTTCCCTTTAATAAAGCAGTATGTCGGTTATTTCTAATACTCGTTATTACTAACACTGTGAGTTCCATTTAATAAAGCAGTATGTCGGTTATTTCTAATACTCATTATTACTAACACTGTGAGTTCCCTTTAATAAAGCAGTATGTCGGTTATTTCTTATACTCGTTATTACTAACATTGTGAGTTCCCTTTAATAAAGCAGTATGTCGGTTATTTCTAATACTCGTTATTACTAACACTGCGAGTTCCCTTTAATAAAGCAGTATGTCGGTTATTTCTAATACTCGTTATTACTAACACTGCGAGTTCCCTTTAATAAAGCAGTATGTCGGTTATTTCTAATACTCGTTATTACTAACACTGCGAGTTCCCTTTAATAAAGCAGTATGTCGGTTATTTCTAATACTCGTTATTACTAACACTGCGAGTTCCCTTTAATAAAGCAGTATGTCGGTTATTTCTAATACTCGTTATTACTAACATTGTGAGTTCCCTTTAATAAAGCAGTATGTCGGTTATTTCTAATACTCGTTATTACTAACACTGCGAGTTCCCTTTAATAAAGCAGTATGTCGGTTATTTCTAATACTCATTATTACTAACACTGTGAGTTCCCTTTAATAAAGCAGTATGTCGGTTATTTCTAATACTCGTTATTACTAACACTGTGAGTTCCAGTTAATAAAGCAGTATGTCGGTTATTTCTAATACTCGTTATTACTAACACTGTGAGTTCCAGTTAATAAAGCAGTATGTCGGTTATTTCTAATACTCATTATTACTAACACTACGAGTTCCCTTTAATAAAGCAGTATGTCGGTTATTTCTAATACTCGTTAGTACTAACACTGTGAGTTCCCTTTAATAAAGCAGTATGTCGGTTATTTCTAATACTCGTTATTACTAACACTGCGAGTTCCCTTTAATAAAGCAGTATGTCGGTTATTTCTAATACTCGTTATTACTAACACTGCGAGTTCCCTTTAATAAAGCAGTATGTCGGTTATTTCTAATACTCATTATTACTAACACTGTGAGTTCCCTTTAATAAAGCAGTATGTCGGTTATTTCTAATACTCATTATTACTAACACTGTGAGTTCCCTTTAATAAAGCAGTATGTCGGTTATTTCTAATACTCGTTATTACTAACACTGCGAGTTCCCTTTAATAAAGCAGTATGTCGGTTATTTCTAATACTCGTTATTACTAACACTGCGAGTTCCCTTTAATAAAGCAGTATGTCGGTTATTTCTAATACTCATTATTACTAACACTGTGAGTTCCCTTTAATAAAGCAGTATGTCGGTTATTTCTAATACTCGTTATTACTAACACTGCGAGTTCCCTTTAATAAAGCAGTATGTCGGTTATTTCTAATACTCATTATTACTAACACTGCGAGTTCCCTTTAATAAAGCAGTATGTCGGTTATTTCTAATACTCGTTATTACTAACACTGCGAGTTCCCTTTAATAAAGCAGTATGTCGGTTATTTCTAATACTCGTTATTACTAACACTGCGAGTTCCCTTTAATAAAGCAGTATGTCGGTTATTTCTAATACTCGTTATTACTAACACTGCGAGTTCCCTTTAATAAAGCAGTATGTCGGTTATTTCTAATACTCGTTATTACTAACATTGTGAGTTCCCTTTAATAAAGCAGTATGTCGGTTATTTCTAATACTCGTTATTACTAACACTGCGAGTTCCCTTTAATAAAGCAGTATGTCGGTTATTTCTAATACTCGTTATTACTAACATTGTGAGTTCCCTTTAATAAAGCAGTATGTCGGTTATTTCTAATACTCGTTATTACTAACACTGCGAGTTCCCTTTAATAAAGCAGTATGTCGGTTATTTCTAATACTCGTTATTACTAACACTGTGAGTTCCCTTTAATAAAGCAGTATGTCGGTTATTTCTAATACTCGTTATTACTAACACTGTGAGTTCCCTTTAATAAAGCAGTATGTCGGTTATTTCTAATACTCGTTAGTACTAACACTGTGAGTTCCCTTTAATAAAGCAGTATGTCGGTTATTTCTAATACTCGTTATTACTAACACTGCGAGTTCCCTTTAATAAAGCAGTATGTCGGTTATTTCTAATACTCGTTATTACTAACACTGCGAGTTCCCTTTAATAAAGCAGTATGTCGGTTATTTCTAATACTCATTATTACTAACACTGTGAGTTCCCTTTAATAAAGCAGTATGTCGGTTATTTCTAATACTCATTATTACTAACACTGTGAGTTCCCTTTAATAAAGCAGTATGTCGGTTATTTCTAATACTCGTTATTACTAACACTGCGAGTTCCCTTTAATAAAGCAGTATGTCGGTTATTTCTAATACTCATTATTACTAACACTGCGAGTTCCCTTTAATAAAGCAGTATGTCGGTTATTTCTAATACTCGTTATTACTAACACTGCGAGTTCCCTTTAATAAAGCAGTATGTCGGTTATTTCTAATACTCGTTATTACTAACACTGCGAGTTCCCTTTAATAAAGCAGTATGTCGGTTATTTCTAATACTCGTTATTACTAACACTGTGAGTTCCCTTTAATAAAGCAGTATGTCGGTTATTTCTAATACTCATTATTACTAACACTGCGAGTTCCCTTTAATAAAGCAGTATGTCGGTTATTTCTAATACTCATTATTACTAACACTGCGAGTTCCCTTTAATAAAGCAGTATGTCGGTTATTTCTAATACTCATTATTACTAACAGTGCGAGTTCCCTTTAATAAAGCAGTATGTCGGTTATTTCTAATACTCATTATTACTAACACTGCGAGTTCCCTTTAATAAAGCAGTATGTCGGTTATTTCTAATACTCGTTATTACTAACACTGCGAGTTCCCTTTAATAAAGCAGTATGTCGGTTATTTCTAGTACTCGTTATTACTAACACTGTGAGTTCCCTTTAATAAAGCAGTATGTCGGTTATTTCTAATACTCGTTATTACTAACACTGTGAGTTCCCTTTAATAAAGCAGTATGTCGGTTATTTCTAATACTCGTTATTACTAACACTGCGAGTTCCCTTTAATAAAGCAGTATGTCGGTTATTTCTAATACTCGTTATTACTAACACTGTGAGTTCCCTTTAATAAAGCAGTATGTCGGTTATTTCTAATACTCGTTATTACTAACACTGTGAGTTCCCTTTAATAAAGCAGTATGTCGGTTATTTCTAATACTCATTATTACTAACACTGTGAGTTCCCTTTAATAAAGCAGTATGTCGGTTATTTCTAATACTCATTATTACTAACATTGTGAGTTCCCTTTAATAAAGCAGTATGTCGGTTATTTCTAATACTCATTATTACTAACAGTGCGAGTTCCCTTTAATAAAGCAGTATGTCGGTTATTTCTAATACTCATTATTACTAACACTGCGAGTTCCCTTTAATAAAGCAGTATGTCGGTTATTTCTAATACTCGTTATTACGAACACTGTGAGTTCCCTTTAATAAAGCAGTATGTCGGTTATTTCTAATACTCGTTATTACGAACACTGTGAGTTCCCTTTAATAAAGCAGTATGTCGGTTATTTCTAATACTCGTTATTACTAACACTGCGAGTTCCCTTTAATAAAGCAGTATGTCGGTTATTTCTTATACTCGTTATTACTAACACTGTGAGTTCCCTTTAATAAAGCAGTATGTCGGTTATTTCTACTACTCGTTATTACTAACACTGTGAGTTCCCTTTAATAAAGCAGTATGTCGGTTATTTCTAATACTCGTTATTACTAACATTGTGAGTTCCCTTTAATAAAGCAGTATGTCGGTTATTTCTAATACTCGTTATTACTAACACTGCGAGTTCCCTTTAATAAAGCAGTATGTCGGTTATTTCTAATACTCATTATTACTAACACTGTGAGTTCCCTTTAATAAAGCAGTATGTCGGTTATTTCTAATACTCATTATTACTAACATTGTGAGTTCCCTTTAATAAAGCAGTATGTCGGTTATTTCTAATACTCATTATTACTAACAGTGCGAGTTCCCTTTAATAAAGCAGTATGTCGGTTATTTCTAATACTCATTATTACTAACACTGCGAGTTCCCTTTAATAAAGCAGTATGTCGGTTATTTCTAATACTCGTTATTACGAACACTGCGAGTTCCCTTTAATAAAGCAGTATGTCGGTTATTTCTAATACTCGTTATTACGAACACTGTGAGTTCCCTTTAATAAAGCAGTATGTCGGTTATTTCTAATACTCGTTATTACTAACACTGTGAGTTCCCTTTAATAAAGCAGTATGTCGGTTATTTCTAATACTCGTTATTACTAACACTGCGAGTTCCCTTTAATAAAGCAGTATGTCGGTTATTTCTTATACTCATTATTACTAACACTGCGAGTTCCCTTTAATAAAGCAGTATGTCGGTTATTTCTAATACTCATTATTACTAACACTGCGAGTTCCCTTTAATAAAGCAGTATGTCGGTTATTTCTAATACTCGTTATTACTAACACTGCGAGTTCCCTTTAATAAAGCAGTATGTCGGTTATTTCTAATACTCGTTATTACTAACACTGCGAGTTCCCTTTAATAAAGCAGTATGTCGGTTATTTCTAATACTCGTTATTACTAACACTGCGAGTTCCCTTTAATAAAGCAGTATGTCGGTTATTTCTAATACTCGTTATTACTAACACTGTGAGTTCCCTTTAATAAAGCAGTATGTCGGTTATTTCTAATACTCGTTATTACTAACACTGCGAGTTCCCTTTAATAAAGCAGTATGTCGGTTATTTCTAATACTCGTTATTACTAACACTGCGAGTTCCCTTTAATAAAGCAGTATGTCGGTTATTTCTAATACTCGTTATTACTAACACTGCGAGTTCCCTTTAATAAAGCAGTATGTTGGTTATTTCTAATACTCGTTATTACTAACACTGCGAGTTCCCTTTAATAAAGCAGTATGTTGGTTATTTCTAATACTCATTATTACTAACACTGCGAGTTCCCTTTAATAAAGCAGTATGTCGGTTATTCCTAATACTCATTATTACTAACACTGTGAGTTCCCTTTAATAAAGCAGTATGTCGGTTATTTCTAATACTCATTATTACTAACACTGCGAGTTCCCTTTAATAAAGCAGTATGTCGGTTATTTCTAATACTCGTTATTACTAACACTGCGAGTTCCCTTTAATAAAGCAGTATGTCGGTTATTTCTAATACTCGTTATTACGAACACTGTGAGTTCCCTTTAAGCAGTATGTCGGTTATTTCTAATACTCATTATTACTAACACTGCGAGTTCCCTTTAATAAAGCAGTATGTCGGTTATTTCTAATACTCGTTATTACTAACACTGCGAGTTCCCTTTAATAAAGCAGTATGTCGGTTATTTCTAATACTCGTTATTACTAACACTGCGAGTTCCCTTTAATAAAGCAGTATGTCGGTTATTTCTAATACTCGTTATTACTAACACTGTGAGTTCCAGTTAATAAAGCAGTATGTCGGTTATTTCTTATACTCGTTATTACTAACACTGTGAGTTCCCTTTAATAAAGCAGTATGTCGGTTATTTCTAATACTCATTATTACTAACACTGCGAGTTCCCTTTAATAAAGCAGTATGTCGGTTATTCCTAATACTCATTATTACTAACACTGTGAGTTCCCTTTAATAAAGCAGTATGTCGGTTATTTCTAATACTCATTATTACTAACACTGCGAGTTCCCTTTAATAAAGCAGTATGTCGGTTATTTCTAATACTCGTTATTACTAACACTGCGAGTTCCCTTTAATAAAGCAGTATGTTGGTTATTTCTAATACTCGTTATTATTAACACTGCGAGTTCCCTTTAATAAAGCAGTATGTCGGTTATTTCTAATACTCGTTATTACTAACACTGCGAGTTCCCTTATATAAAGCAGTATGTCGGTTATTTCTAATACTCGTTATTACTAACACTGTGAGTTCCCTTTAATAAAGCAGTATGTCGGTTATTTCTAATACTCATTATTACTAACACTGCGAGTTCCCTTTAATAAAGCAGTATGTCGGTTATTTCTAATACTCATTATTACTAACACTACGAGTTCCCTTTAATAAAGCAGTATGTCGGTTATTTCTAATACTCGTTATTACTAACACTGCGAGTTCCCTTTAATAAAGCAGTATGTCGGTTATTTCTAATACTCGTTATTACTAACACTGCGAGTTCCCTTTAATAAAGCAGTATGTCGGTTATTTCTAATACTCGTTATTACTAACACTGCGAGTTCCCTTATATAAAGCAGTATGTCGGTTATTTCTAATACTCGTTATTACTAACACTGTGAGTTCCCTTTAATAAAGCAGTATGTCGGTTATTTCTAATACTCATTATTACTAACACTGCGAGTTCCCTTTAATAAAGCAGTATGTCGGTTATTTCTAATACTCGTTATTACTAACACTGCGAGTTCCCTTTAATAAAGCAGTATGTCGGTTATTTCTAATACTCGTTATTACTAACACTGTGAGTTCCATTTAATAAAGCAGTATGTCGGTTATTTCTAATACTCATTATTACTAACACTGTGAGTTCCCTTTAATAAAGCAGTATGTCGGTTATTTCTTATACTCGTTATTACTAACATTGTGAGTTCCCTTTAATAAAGCAGTATGTCGGTTATTTCTAATACTCGTTATTACTAACACTGCGAGTTCCCTTTAATAAAGCAGTATGTCGGTTATTTCTAATACTCGTTATTACTAACACTGCGAGTTCCCTTTAATAAAGCAGTATGTCGGTTATTTCTAATACTCGTTATTACTAACACTGCGAGTTCCCTTTAATAAAGCAGTATGTCGGTTATTTCTAATACTCGTTATTACTAACACTGCGAGTTCCCTTTAATAAAGCAGTATGTCGGTTATTTCTAATACTCGTTATTACTAACATTGTGAGTTCCCTTTAATAAAGCAGTATGTCGGTTATTTCTAATACTCGTTATTACTAACACTGCGAGTTCCCTTTAATAAAGCAGTATGTCGGTTATTTCTAATACTCATTATTACTAACACTGTGAGTTCCCTTTAATAAAGCAGTATGTCGGTTATTTCTAATACTCGTTATTACTAACACTGTGAGTTCCAGTTAATAAAGCAGTATGTCGGTTATTTCTAATACTCGTTATTACTAACACTGTGAGTTCCAGTTAATAAAGCAGTATGTCGGTTATTTCTAATACTCATTATTACTAACACTACGAGTTCCCTTTAATAAAGCAGTATGTCGGTTATTTCTAATACTCGTTAGTACTAACACTGTGAGTTCCCTTTAATAAAGCAGTATGTCGGTTATTTCTAATACTCGTTATTACTAACACTGCGAGTTCCCTTTAATAAAGCAGTATGTCGGTTATTTCTAATACTCGTTATTACTAACACTGCGAGTTCCCTTTAATAAAGCAGTATGTCGGTTATTTCTAATACTCATTATTACTAACACTGTGAGTTCCCTTTAATAAAGCAGTATGTCGGTTATTTCTAATACTCATTATTACTAACACTGTGAGTTCCCTTTAATAAAGCAGTATGTCGGTTATTTCTAATACTCGTTATTACTAACACTGCGAGTTCCCTTTAATAAAGCAGTATGTCGGTTATTTCTAATACTCGTTATTACTAACACTGCGAGTTCCCTTTAATAAAGCAGTATGTCGGTTATTTCTAATACTCATTATTACTAACACTGTGAGTTCCCTTTAATAAAGCAGTATGTCGGTTATTTCTAATACTCGTTATTACTAACACTGCGAGTTCCCTTTAATAAAGCAGTATGTCGGTTATTTCTAATACTCATTATTACTAACACTGCGAGTTCCCTTTAATAAAGCAGTATGTCGGTTATTTCTAATACTCGTTATTACTAACACTGCGAGTTCCCTTTAATAAAGCAGTATGTCGGTTATTTCTAATACTCGTTATTACTAACACTGCGAGTTCCCTTTAATAAAGCAGTATGTCGGTTATTTCTAATACTCGTTATTACTAACACTGCGAGTTCCCTTTAATAAAGCAGTATGTCGGTTATTTCTAATACTCGTTATTACTAACATTGTGAGTTCCCTTTAATAAAGCAGTATGTCGGTTATTTCTAATACTCGTTATTACTAACACTGCGAGTTCCCTTTAATAAAGCAGTATGTCGGTTATTTCTAATACTCGTTATTACTAACATTGTGAGTTCCCTTTAATAAAGCAGTATGTCGGTTATTTCTAATACTCGTTATTACTAACACTGCGAGTTCCCTTTAATAAAGCAGTATGTCGGTTATTTCTAATACTCGTTATTACTAACACTGTGAGTTCCCTTTAATAAAGCAGTATGTCGGTTATTTCTAATACTCGTTATTACTAACACTGTGAGTTCCCTTTAATAAAGCAGTATGTCGGTTATTTCTAATACTCGTTAGTACTAACACTGTGAGTTCCCTTTAATAAAGCAGTATGTCGGTTATTTCTAATACTCGTTATTACTAACACTGCGAGTTCCCTTTAATAAAGCAGTATGTCGGTTATTTCTAATACTCGTTATTACTAACACTGCGAGTTCCCTTTAATAAAGCAGTATGTCGGTTATTTCTAATACTCATTATTACTAACACTGTGAGTTCCCTTTAATAAAGCAGTATGTCGGTTATTTCTAATACTCATTATTACTAACACTGTGAGTTCCCTTTAATAAAGCAGTATGTCGGTTATTTCTAATACTCGTTATTACTAACACTGCGAGTTCCCTTTAATAAAGCAGTATGTCGGTTATTTCTAATACTCATTATTACTAACACTGCGAGTTCCCTTTAATAAAGCAGTATGTCGGTTATTTCTAATACTCGTTATTACTAACACTGCGAGTTCCCTTTAATAAAGCAGTATGTCGGTTATTTCTAATACTCGTTATTACTAACACTGCGAGTTCCCTTTAATAAAGCAGTATGTCGGTTATTTCTAATACTCGTTATTACTAACACTGTGAGTTCCCTTTAATAAAGCAGTATGTCGGTTATTTCTAATACTCATTATTACTAACACTGCGAGTTCCCTTTAATAAAGCAGTATGTCGGTTATTTCTAATACTCATTATTACTAACACTGCGAGTTCCCTTTAATAAAGCAGTATGTCGGTTATTTCTAATACTCATTATTACTAACAGTGCGAGTTCCCTTTAATAAAGCAGTATGTCGGTTATTTCTAATACTCATTATTACTAACACTGCGAGTTCCCTTTAATAAAGCAGTATGTCGGTTATTTCTAATACTCGTTATTACTAACACTGCGAGTTCCCTTTAATAAAGCAGTATGTCGGTTATTTCTAGTACTCGTTATTACTAACACTGTGAGTTCCCTTTAATAAAGCAGTATGTCGGTTATTTCTAATACTCGTTATTACTAACACTGTGAGTTCCCTTTAATAAAGCAGTATGTCGGTTATTTCTAATACTCGTTATTACTAACACTGCGAGTTCCCTTTAATAAAGCAGTATGTCGGTTATTTCTAATACTCGTTATTACTAACACTGTGAGTTCCCTTTAATAAAGCAGTATGTCGGTTATTTCTAATACTCGTTATTACTAACACTGTGAGTTCCCTTTAATAAAGCAGTATGTCGGTTATTTCTAATACTCATTATTACTAACACTGTGAGTTCCCTTTAATAAAGCAGTATGTCGGTTATTTCTAATACTCATTATTACTAACATTGTGAGTTCCCTTTAATAAAGCAGTATGTCGGTTATTTCTAATACTCATTATTACTAACAGTGCGAGTTCCCTTTAATAAAGCAGTATGTCGGTTATTTCTAATACTCATTATTACTAACACTGCGAGTTCCCTTTAATAAAGCAGTATGTCGGTTATTTCTAATACTCGTTATTACGAACACTGTGAGTTCCCTTTAATAAAGCAGTATGTCGGTTATTTCTAATACTCGTTATTACGAACACTGTGAGTTCCCTTTAATAAAGCAGTATGTCGGTTATTTCTAATACTCGTTATTACTAACACTGCGAGTTCCCTTTAATAAAGCAGTATGTCGGTTATTTCTTATACTCGTTATTACTAACACTGTGAGTTCCCTTTAATAAAGCAGTATGTCGGTTATTTCTACTACTCGTTATTACTAACACTGTGAGTTCCCTTTAATAAAGCAGTATGTCGGTTATTTCTAATACTCGTTATTACTAACATTGTGAGTTCCCTTTAATAAAGCAGTATGTCGGTTATTTCTAATACTCGTTATTACTAACACTGCGAGTTCCCTTTAATAAAGCAGTATGTCGGTTATTTCTAATACTCATTATTACTAACACTGTGAGTTCCCTTTAATAAAGCAGTATGTCGGTTATTTCTAATACTCATTATTACTAACATTGTGAGTTCCCTTTAATAAAGCAGTATGTCGGTTATTTCTAATACTCATTATTACTAACAGTGCGAGTTCCCTTTAATAAAGCAGTATGTCGGTTATTTCTAATACTCATTATTACTAACACTGCGAGTTCCCTTTAATAAAGCAGTATGTCGGTTATTTCTAATACTCGTTATTACGAACACTGCGAGTTCCCTTTAATAAAGCAGTATGTCGGTTATTTCTAATACTCGTTATTACGAACACTGTGAGTTCCCTTTAATAAAGCAGTATGTCGGTTATTTCTAATACTCGTTATTACTAACACTGTGAGTTCCCTTTAATAAAGCAGTATGTCGGTTATTTCTAATACTCGTTATTACTAACACTGCGAGTTCCCTTTAATAAAGCAGTATGTCGGTTATTTCTTATACTCATTATTACTAACACTGCGAGTTCCCTTTAATAAAGCAGTATGTCGGTTATTTCTAATACTCATTATTACTAACACTGCGAGTTCCCTTTAATAAAGCAGTATGTCGGTTATTTCTAATACTCGTTATTACTAACACTGCGAGTTCCCTTTAATAAAGCAGTATGTCGGTTATTTCTAATACTCGTTATTACTAACACTGCGAGTTCCCTTTAATAAAGCAGTATGTCGGTTATTTCTAATACTCGTTATTACTAACACTGCGAGTTCCCTTTAATAAAGCAGTATGTCGGTTATTTCTAATACTCGTTATTACTAACACTGTGAGTTCCCTTTAATAAAGCAGTATGTCGGTTATTTCTAATACTCGTTATTACTAACACTGCGAGTTCCCTTTAATAAAGCAGTATGTCGGTTATTTCTAATACTCGTTATTACTAACACTGCGAGTTCCCTTTAATAAAGCAGTATGTCGGTTATTTCTAATACTCGTTATTACTAACACTGCGAGTTCCCTTTAATAAAGCAGTATGTTGGTTATTTCTAATACTCGTTATTACTAACACTGCGAGTTCCCTTTAATAAAGCAGTATGTTGGTTATTTCTAATACTCATTATTACTAACACTGCGAGTTCCCTTTAATAAAGCAGTATGTCGGTTATTCCTAATACTCATTATTACTAACACTGTGAGTTCCCTTTAATAAAGCAGTATGTCGGTTATTTCTAATACTCATTATTACTAACACTGCGAGTTCCCTTTAATAAAGCAGTATGTCGGTTATTTCTAATACTCGTTATTACTAACACTGCGAGTTCCCTTTAATAAAGCAGTATGTCGGTTATTTCTAATACTCGTTATTACGAACACTGTGAGTTCCCTTTAAGCAGTATGTCGGTTATTTCTAATACTCATTATTACTAACACTGCGAGTTCCCTTTAATAAAGCAGTATGTCGGTTATTTCTAATACTCGTTATTACTAACACTGCGAGTTCCCTTTAATAAAGCAGTATGTCGGTTATTTCTAATACTCGTTATTACTAACACTGCGAGTTCCCTTTAATAAAGCAGTATGTCGGTTATTTCTAATACTCGTTATTACTAACACTGTGAGTTCCAGTTAATAAAGCAGTATGTCGGTTATTTCTTATACTCGTTATTACTAACACTGTGAGTTCCCTTTAATAAAGCAGTATGTCGGTTATTTCTAATACTCATTATTACTAACACTGCGAGTTCCCTTTAATAAAGCAGTATGTCGGTTATTCCTAATACTCATTATTACTAACACTGTGAGTTCCCTTTAATAAAGCAGTATGTCGGTTATTTCTAATACTCATTATTACTAACACTGCGAGTTCCCTTTAATAAAGCAGTATGTCGGTTATTTCTAATACTCGTTATTACTAACACTGCGAGTTCCCTTTAATAAAGCAGTATGTTGGTTATTTCTAATACTCGTTATTATTAACACTGCGAGTTCCCTTTAATAAAGCAGTATGTTGGTTATTTCTAATACTCATTATTACTAACACTGCGAGTTCCCTTTAATAAAGCAGTATGTCGGTTATTCCTAATACTCATTATTACTAACACTGTGAGTTCCCTTTAATAAAGCAGTATGTCGGTTATTTCTAATACTCGTTATTACTAACACTGCGAGTTCCCTTTAATAAAGCAGTATGTCGGTTATTTCTAATACTCGTTATTACTAACACTGCGAGTTCCCTTTAATAAAGCAGTATGTCGGATATTTCTAATACTCGTTATTACTAACACTGTGAGTTCCCTTTAATAAAGCAGTATGTCGGATATTTCTAATACTCGTTATTACTAACACTGCGAGTTCCCTTTAATAAAGCAGTATGTCGGTTATTTCTAATACTCGTTATTACTAACACTGCGAGTTCCCTTTAATAAAGCAGTATGTCGGTTATTTCTAATACTCGTTATTACTAACACTGCGAGTTCCCTTTAATAAAGCAGTATGTCGGTTATTTCTAATACTCGTTATTACTAACACTGCGAGTTCCCTTTAATAAAGCAGTATGTCGGTTATTCCTAATACTCTTTATTACTAACACTGTGAGTTCCCTTTAATAAAGCAGTATGTCGGTTATTTCTAATACTCGTTATTACTAACACTGTGAGTTCCCTTTAATAAAGCAGTATGTCGGTTATTTCTAATACTCGTTATTACTAACACTGCGAGTTCCCTTTAATAAAGCAGTATGTCGGTTATTTCTAATACTCGTTATTACTAACACTGCGAGTTCCCTTTAATAAAGCATTATGTCGGTTATTTCTAATACTCGTTATTACTAACACTGCGAGTTCCCTTTAATAAAGCAGTATGTCGGTTATTTCTAATACTCGTTATTACTAACACTGCGAGTTCCCTTTAATAAAGCAGTATGTCGGTTATTTCTAATACTCGTTATTACTAACACTGCGAGTTCCCTTTAATAAAGCAGTATGTCGGTTATTTCTAATACTCATTATTACTAACACTGCGAGTTCCCTTTAATAAAGCAGTATGTCGGTTATTTCTAATACTCGTTATTACTAACACTGTGAGTTCCCTTTAATAAAGCAGTATGTCGGTTATTTCTAATACTCGTTATTACTAACACTGTGAGTTCCCTTTAATAAAGCAGTATGTCGGTTATTTCTAATACTCATTATTACTAACACTGCGAGTTCCCTTTAATAAAGCAGTATGTCGGTTATTTCTAATACTCGTTATTACTAACACTGCGAGTTCCCTTTAATAAAGCAGCATGTCGGTTATTTCTAATACTCATTATTACTAACACTGCGAGTTCCCTTTAATAAAGCAGTATGTCGGTTATTTCTAATACTCATTATTACTAACACTGCGAGTTCCCTTTAATAAAGCAGCATGTCGGTTATTTCTAATACTCATTATTACTAACACTGCGAGTTCCCTTTAATAAAGCAGTATGTCGGTTATTTCTAATACTCATTATTACTAACACTGCGAGTTCCCTTTAATAAAGCAGTATGTCGGTTATTTCTAATACTCGTTATTACTAACACTGTGAGTTCCCTTTTTTTTTTTTTTTTTTTTATTACAATTTTATGAAGTACATACAGAAACCATGTTACATCAATGTTTACATATATTACATAGATTCAGGTTACATTTAAGAGGTTAAGTACAAAATCTATTGTCATATCTGCATTTTTTGTTTTTTACATTTCTGAGTTTACATCACATTATTTACATTACAGTACTTGTAATCTGTCCCATGCGTAGTACCGTAGAGGAGAGTACTTGTCGCCTTTCGCCCTTCAACCTATCATGACTGTGATTTTTTTTTTTTTTTACTAAGTCACATCTCCCCTTAGTTTAGATCAAGTGATGTATATATCAGCCCAGTCTATAGCTGTCTCTTATTGTTGAGCACTTTGACCTACTATCTTTGTCGTCTGTGGTTGGACAATATGTACTTATCGGGGATATGAAACATCGTAGATTTGTATCCAGTGTATTGCCATCTTTCCGTATGTACTGGTTTTTTATTCCTGTTAACGGGGGGTGTCTATAACTGGGTAACAGGAGGGAATAGGGGGAGGGGGGGGGGGGGTAGGGAGAGAACAGAAATTCCCGGTATGGGTTCTTTGATTTATTTACTCATTGTCAGCATATTTTACCCACGTTCGTCTCATGTCTTTGAGAGTCTAGTATCATCCCACATATCGAATGCGTCTATCCAAAATTTTCGTGGTGTCCTACGCGCTCGGACAGTGTATTCATATAATCTAATATCGTCTATATGAGAGATTATCATGTCTAATGTTGGAAGGTCTATTTTAAGCCACGCTCTGGCTATCGCTGCTATTACTGCCATGGTTATGTGGAAAAATAAATATTTATAGGATTTTAAGAGGTCCTGCGGCAGATGTTGTAAAAGATATACCTCTGGTTTAAGTTCCACATCTATCTTCCCTATTCTCTGCACAAGGGCTTGAACGTCTCTCCATAATTTTGCTACAACAGGACATGTCCACCAAATGTGTATGACGTCACCTATGCTATGTCCACATCGCCAGCATTCTCCTTTTTGTGTTGGGTCAATATGTCTTAATCTAGTGGGTACCATATGCCATCTGTAGAGCAATTTTCTCGACATTTCTATCTGGGAGGTGGATAAAGTGAAGTGTCTATGTGCCATAAAGCTTTTCTGCCAATTTTCGTCAGGTATTTGTCTTCCTATGTCCTGTTCCCATTTTTTGACAAAAATTAAGTCTCGTATCTTTGTTGCAGGTAAATAGCTATGGTACACTTTGGATAAGATGCCTGACGCGTTTTTAGTGGCTATGCATAATGCAGCTAGGTCGGTCAGTTTTTGTTTGCTGTCAGTAGAGAGCTGTACATCATCGTGTTTCTGTAGCCACGATAGTATCTGTCTGTGCGCGAACTCTGCCGTTGGTGGCAACTTGTATTTTTCTTTCAGTACTGTAAAGGTTATATATCTATTCTTATCTCTAAGTTGGTATAAATGTGTTAGACCAGTGTCTGCCCATTTTTTAATGTTTAGTTGTGGGATCAGGATTTCAAAAGAGTTTAGAAGCATTGCTGGGAGCAATGCGTTCTCAAGGTTGAGTGATTTTTTGTATTTATCCCATTCTTTTAGCGTCAACGCTGTTGTGGGTAGAGTGGTGGGAAATGTTTTCCTGTATTTTTTACTTATGCCTGCCAGTGTTGTGATTTCATAGCCTCCCGTGTATGTTGCTTCCAGGTGTACCCACGCTGGAGGTGTAGAATAGGCGTGAAAAGCTGCCACTATTGTGCTAGCGTTTGCTGCTTTGTAATATAAACTCAAGTTTGGGAGACCCATGCCTCCGTTTTTTTGTGTTAAATAGAGCGTGCTTGCAGCAACCCTGGGTCGTTTCTTAGCCCATATGAAGGTGTTAATTATGTTTTGTGCTTCTTTAATATACGCAATAGGTAGATGGATGGGCAAGGTGCGAAATAAATATTGAAGTTTAGGAAGTATCATCATTTTTGCGGCTGCTACCCTCCCAGTCCACGAGATATATTTATTCTCCCAGCTCCTCAGTTGTGTCTTTATAGAGTGGAGAAGTGTAGTGTAATTGGCTTTAAGTAGTTTGTGTGCGTTAGTTGTGAATTTTATGCCCAGGAATGTGAGATGGTCTTGTCTCCATTCAAAAGCGGTAGTTCTTTGTAGGATTTTAGTGGTTGCATGCGGTGTAAAGAGGCTCATTGCTTGTGTTTTAGTCTCGTTCAGTTTATAATATGAGCAGGCACTATATGTCTTCAGTAAGGTGTTGAAGGCGGGGATGGAGATTTGTGGGTTAGTTAATGACAGCATTACGTCATCAGCATATGCCGTAATTTTGTATTCCCTCCCTCCTTTTGTTATGCCAGTAATTTGTGTGTCGTCTCTGATAGCCTGTAGCAGTGGTTTCAAGGCTAGAATGTAAAGAAGTGGGGACAGCGGGCACCCCTGCCGAGTTCCGTTAGTTATGTATAAAATCTCTGACATGAAACCTCCATTCGTGACCCTAGCCGAGGGCTTAGAGTATAATGCATCAATTAACTTTTGGAATTGTTGTGGGAAATTAAATTTCTGCAACGTTTCTCGTAGGAATCCCCAGTGTAACCTGTCAAACGCTTTTTCGGCGTCCAGCGACAGGAACACACTGGGTTCCCCCCGTTGATGTCTAGGGTATAGTAAATTATATAGTTTTCTTGTACCTTCAGCTCCTTGTCTTCCCTTCACGAACCCCACTTGGTCATGTTTTATGATCGTGGGCATCATGTCTGCGAGTCTTGTGGCAAATAACTTGGCTAATATTTTAGTGTCCGTGTTCAGAAGGGATATGGGCCGTAAGTTTTGGGGCCTGTGAGGGGGTTTACCTGGTTTGGGTAATGTGACTATATGTGCTGTCAACATGTCCGGAGGCATAGTTCCTGTGGCCATTATACGATTAAATGTATCTACCAAGTGTGGTCCTAGATCTTGGCCAAATTTTTTATAATATGAATTAGTAAGACCGTCCGGGCCCGGTGATTTACCCAGTGGAAGCAACTTTATTACTTGTAGAACTTCATGCAAGGTGACGGGTGTTCCCAATTGTCTGCTTTGGTCGTCTGTTAGTGTAGGCAGGGAAATTTTAGACAAAAAGCTGTGTATCTCTTGTGTGGATGGTTGGTGCGTCTTGGGGTCATGTCTTATGTTATATAATGTTTTCGCTAGGGTATCAGAGGGGGTGGAGTATTGAGCTAATTGTAAGTCCCTCAGTCTTTTCAGGAGAGTGTGATATTTTTGTTCTTTAGATTTTTTTTAAAAAGCCGCTCTGCTAATAAGCAGCCCCCTAACCACCGCCTTGTGGGCTTGCCAAATAGTTGTAAGTTCTAGCTCAGGTAGTGTGTTGTTGTGAAAATATTCTTTAATGTCCTGACTCATTTGGGAGCAATATTCCTCCTGCATGAGAAGGGCATCGTTTAAGCGCCATGGGGGTTTCCCCTTATGGTCAAAAGTTGTCTGCAGCGTTGCTGTTACCGGGGCATGGTCAGACCATACAATATCTCCAATCTCACTCGTCTTAGCCCTTGTTAAAATGTCAGCAGTTACTAAAATCATATCTATTCTGGAATGGGTTTTATGAATATGGGAGAAATATGAGTACCCCTTTTCATTGGGATGGTGAATCCTCCATAAGTCGTATAGGTTATGTTCCAGAATTACTTTATTTAATGATTTGCATTGTTGTGTGAGGAGTTTTGTTCTGGGAGCGTCAGGAGCAAGTGATGTGTCTGCCACTGGGTGTCAGACATGATTCATGTCCCCGCACAGTATAATGGATGATTTCTGCATGGGTGGAATTTTATTAAGAACTTTAAGCAAAAAGTTTCTTTGGTTTGAGTTTGGGCTATATATTCCCACCAGCGTGTAGTTGACCGTGTTGATAGTACAATATATAATGAGATAGCGACCTTGTGTGTCTTTTCTGAGTTGCAACAGTTCAAACGTGAGGGACTTGTGAAAAAGAAAAGACACTCCCCTGGATTTAGAAGAATGGGTCGCGTGAAATTGGGTCGGAAAGTCTCTGATACCAAATTCTGGGACTTTACTATGTTTAAAGTGCGTCTCTTGTACGCACATAATGTCTATCTGGTTTCTCTTTAGCTCTTCTAATAGGACCCTGCGTTTATGCGGGGTGTTGAGACCCCTTACATTATGCGATTTTATTGTCACATTCATTTGTGAAGGGTAGATGGTTGCTTACAAGTATTATATTATGCCCTAATGTAGACCTCGTCTGCCTTATGAGTGTTTTAATTCGTGTAGTTGCCACCAACAATAAGCTCAATAATTGTGTTTGTAGACTTACGGCATATAGTGAGTGATCTTTTATGGTCTCGTGTTTACCGGGTCGATGGAGGGGGTAGGAAAGTGTCAGGTGAGCGGGTGGGGTATAACTTGGATATTTACAACTTACCCCAGATGGGGTCATGGCGCCTGTTTGCGGAGCCATGGGGGGTAGATATCTAAATATCTGTTAGGGTGGCTAACGGCCTTAACATTTTATTTCACTGGTTTAGGACCTAGTCGTGCGTGTGGTGACCCATATGCGACCTATTATGAACCCTAGGAGGAGATTCCTGTATTTGCTGAAATGGTAAACCAGGAGAGAACCATATAATGAGGAAAAATATAGAAAACCAAAAGAGAAAAACCACAAAAAGAAAAACATCAAGCCACAGTAAATAATAATGCATTCTCATTTCGAACTTCTTGGGGTCATGTATACCAGTTGCATCCATCTGTATTCATCTATGTTGTGTCATTCAGGTATACTACCGGTTAATCCAGTGTAAGTGCTTTTCCTTTATGTGTTAATGGGATGCAAGATATATATGAGTCAGTATAAGGTATCTTGCCCTCTTCTGTCCCCTCTCTTTCCCCCCCCTTTTTTATTTTTTTTTCCCTCTCAACTTAGAGTGGTATATGTTCGAATATTATCTTGCCCATAGTTGGTCAGTCGCCTGGCCTCTAATTCTATTGTCATATTGGGACCCTTCAAGTCATTCCTTAAAAATTTTGTGTAAAGTCATTATTTCCCTTTGGGGGTTGGGGACCTTTGTTTTTCATATAATGTATAACCCAGAAACAGCTCGTCTGTGGCACATCCCATTACCCTTCCCCACATGGTTATATACACAAAAAGGGAACATGAGAGTCCGGACCAGCCCCTCAGTTCTATACACCTGTATATACGATACCTGAACTTTTAAGCAGGTGATAATTTAACTTAAATGTCCCATTGCTTTCGTTTCTTTTCTCTCATTTTTCCTCTTGCTGTCTCCCTCCTTCCTTATTTCTTTACTACAGTCTCTTCCGAGGTATAAGTGTAGGGCGAGGGGGGTTAGCAGCTTATTCACTGCCTGGAGTCTCCGGCATCTCTGTAATGGTTTTGGTGTCTCTGTCTTTTGCCTTTTGTAGCTGATGATGCTTCTTGTCCTCTCCTGGCTCTACCTATAACAAGTCCTATGCGTCTATAGATTTCTCCTTAGGTTTAAGGCATATCGGACGCCTGTATGATTTATGGTCAGTTATTAAACGGGTCACCATCTTCGTTGTTTAATGTTCCTGATCTTTGCGTTTCGTAGGTATCGTGGTCCAGTCCACTGGGATTCGACGAGTAGATGTCATCGATTTCTCTGCTTCTTTACCTATTATGCCCCAGGTTTGCAGTAGCCGCGCTCCGTCTTCTGGCGAAGTAATCATGTGGGATTTTCCTTCGCGGGAGACCACCATTTTTGTCGGGAATCCCCATCTAAATCTCAGTCCATTGGTTCGTAAGCTGTCTGCAATGTGTGAGAACTCTCTTCGTTTCTTCAATGTGGCAGCGGAGAGATCCGCAAATATTTTTACTGTTGGGTAGTCTGGGTGCGGTGCATCTCTATTCCTACTGGCACGTATTATGATCTCTTTTATGTGAAAGTAGTGTACTCGAGTGAGTACATCTCTCGGCACAGTATCGGGTAGGTGTCTGGGCTTGGGGATCCTGTGTGCCCGGTCCAGGAGTAACATTTCGCCCGGGACATCAGGTGCATAGGCCCTTACCAGGCCTCTGATAAATACCTGCAGATCCTCCGGTCCAACCGATTCGGGGACTCCCCGCAGCCGCAGGTTGTTCCTTCTGGACCGATCCTCAAGGTCTGCCATTTTCATCTCTGTCGCAGTAAGTTGTTTCTCCAGGCGTTCCACATGGCTTGCTAAGTCATTGTGAGCCGTGGTAAACTCCTCCATTTTGGATTCAACGTGTGTCGTTCGTTTGCTGACCTCCTGGACGTCCCTTCGCAGAGAGTCCATGGAGTGTTGCCACGACATGATTAGCTTCTGGGACATGTTGTCCAGCGCTTCTTGTATATAGCTTCGTGTGAGCTGCTCTGGTGCTGTAGGCACTCCCGCGTCTGATTGTGTGTCTCGAGGCATCGGGCTGGCGTCGCCATCTTGTGAAGGCCTCAGTTGTTCCGCGGTCTCCGTTTGGTGTTTGCCTCCGAAGAAATTAATTTTTTCGCTCTTTACCGAGCCTCTCTTTGTTTTGGTTTGTGCCATATCGCTTTTTTTTTATCAAGTTGTGGGTCCTAAATATCCGAAATTTGATATATTGGCGGCCTTGGGAGCCAGAGCTCGAGATCAAGCGACCATTAAGCTCGGCGGTTAGCCACGCCCCCCGTGAGTTCCCTTTAATAAAGCAGTATGTCGGTTATTTCTAATACTCATTATTACTAACACTGCGAGTTCCCTTTAATAAAGCAGTATGTCGGTTATTTCTAATACTCGTTATTACTAACACTGCGAGTTCCCTTTAATAAAGCAGTATGTCGGTTATTTCTAATACTCGTTATTACTAACACTGCGAGTTCCCTTTAATAAAGCAGTATGTCGGTTATTTCTAATACTCGTTATTACTAACACTGCGAGTTCCCTTTAATAAAGCAGTATGTCGGTTATTTCTAATACTCGTTATTACTAACACTGCGAGTTCCCTTTAATAAAGCAGTATGTCGGTTATTTCTAATACTCGTTATTACTAACACTGCGAGTTCCCTTTAATAAAGCAGTATGTCGGTTATTTCTAATACTTGTTATTACTAACACTGCGAGTTCCCTTTAATAAAGTAGTATGTCGGTTATTTCTAATACTCTTTATTACTAACACTGCGAGTTCCCTTTAATAAAGCAGTATGTCGGTTATTTCTAATACTCGTTATTACTAACACTGTGAGTTCCCTTTAATAAAGCAGTATGTCGGTTATTTCTAATACTCGTTATTACTAACACTGCGAGTTCCCTTTAATAAAGCAGTATGTCGGTGTGAAGGATTTTTCATGTATTTGCCTGTGGGCCCTCAGTTAAACCTTCTCCCTGCTGTTTAAATGCCTGTATCTGTTCAGTTCAATATGTATGTACCACTTTAAGAACATTTTTCAAAAGTTGACAGTTGGCAGTTAACTCCTTGAGCCATTATTAAATTGGCAGTTGTCTCCCTGAATGGTGTTTCTTCTGGTTACTGGGGGATTTGGGATATTACCACCTTCTATACCAGCGGAGATCTGGGGATTTAATATTGCAGTCCCGTTACAACTGGTTGGCAGCGGCGGGATTTTCCCTTCTACTTCTGTTACAACAAGCTTTCCAAGCAGACACTGGGAACAGTGAATGGACGGCTGGTACACCCTGCTTAAAAGAGATACACTGAAAGAGCTACTGGAAGCTCGTGGAAGGATTGCTAGCAACAAAACCAAGCAGGTCATTATAGCAGAGTTAATGGAGCTAGACCGAGAGAACTTGGTTGCAGCAATGCCAGCTGTACAAGAGATGGAGACACCAGTGATTCAGGAGGAGGAATCACCAGCCAACAAAGAAATGAGGGAGAAACTAGCATGGTTCGGTCCGAACCCAACGGCTGACATTATTCTGAAAGTAATGAGCCTTTTAGCGGAGGAGGCTAAACAAAAAAGAGACGCAGAGCTACAATTAAAACTGGCAGCGGTCCAGCAGGAAGCAGCACACTTCCCAAACAGTGAGTACAACACAGCGGATACAAAGAAAATTCCGTTCAGCGCTTTTAAAGCTTTTGACGAAAAAGACTGTGAGATTGATAACTATTTAGCAGATTTTGAGCGGCAATGTAACCTGCACCGGATAGCTAAGAAAGAATGGGTTTCAATATTGTCAGGAAAGCTGTCAGGCAAAGCCTCTGATGCTTTCCAGGCTGTACCAGAACAGGAGATCCATAGCTACGCCAGGGTTAAAGAAGCACTCCTGGCCCGTTATGCAGTAACCCCAGAGTCCTACCGACAGAAGTTCAGGGACTCACGCAAAACCGCTAAAGATTCCTACGTGGAATGGGCATGCCAGTTATCCCTGTCGGCCTCGAACTGGGTTAACAGTAGCCAGGCCGCCACCGCGGAGGAGATTTTGCAACTGATACTCCTGGAACAGTTTTACAACCATATCCAGGCGGATGTCAAAGACTGGGTGAGAGACCGCAGGCCCCTGTCTCTACCAGAGGCCGCCAAGTTGGCGGATGAGTATGCGGATACTCGCAAAACTAACCAAGTCGCACCACGGGTACAACCTCCAAAACCTTCAGTGCCATCACACCCACCAGCAGCCCGATACCAACCCCCTAACCGACCGGTGACTTCTAACTCTCACTACCCACGACAGGATGTCAGCGAGCTACGTTGCTTCCGGTGCCGACAGCTGGGTCACATCCGACAGAATTGCCCCATGGTCAACCACACCAGGTCAAATTGGTCTCGACCTGGGTACCAGCAACCACCAGCAGCAGCCCATTGTGTAGATTCGACTTGGGGTCCCAAGGAGCTGGGTCAGGAAGAACCATTGGGCACCCTTTACGAAGCCCTCATGGTGCAATCCACCGTCACAGACAATCGGAAACACCATTGCCAACTGGTCATGGTTAACGGCAAGACAGCACGGGGATTAAGAGACAGTGGTGCGACCATCACGCTAGTACAACGACATCTCATTAACGCATCGGAGAAGCCGGGGAAATCAATTGCTGTGAGAGTGGCAGGGGGGGGAGTGTATCGCATTCCTACCGCACAAGTACACCTGGACTGGGGTGCGGGAGCTGGCAAAGTTCAAGTGGGCGTAATGAAAGACTTACCCTCTGAAGTCGTGTTGGGCAATGACATTGGGCCCCTGACTTCGGCATTCGCCTCAACCACCACTCAAGAGGCCCACGCAGTAACCACCAGAGCACAAAGTCGCGCTGCCGAGAGCCACCCGCTTCCTACTGAGACCCAGGTAAGCCAACCCGACCTACCCCTGACTATAGAACCCCTTCCCTGGGACACCCCAGAAGACTTTGGGCGGGAAGTGACCGGAGACCCTTCCCTCAGAAAGTATCGAGAGAAGGCCAGGCGGGGAATGGGGGGGTTAGAGAAGGAACAGTTTATCTGGGAAAAAGGCCGCTTGTGCAGGCTCACTGAGACACGGGTTAACACACCTGGGCCTAGGCAAAAACGCCAGCTGGTAGTTCCACGGAAATACCGGCGGGAGTTATTGAGAATTGGGCACGACGTTCCTCTGGCAGGACACTTGGGAATACGCAGGACGGGATATCGGGTAACCCAGAACTTTTTCTGGCCTGGGGTATCCGATGACGTCCGGGCGTATTGCCAGACGTGCGAGATATGTCAACGCATAGGTAAGAAGGGAGACCACCCAAAGGCTAAACTGGTCTCCATGCCCATAATTGAAGAACCGTTCACGAGGGTAGCCGTGGACATCATAGGACCCTTGGCCCAACCTAGCCGCTCCGGCAAACGTTATATCCTCACAGTGGTAGATTACGCCACCCGTTACCCCGAAGCGGTGGCCCTTTCTAACATACAGGCTGAGACGGTGGCAGATGCGCTAGTCCGGATATTCTCCCGAGTGGGCTTTCCCAAGGAGGTACTGTCCGACCAAGGTACACAGTTCACGGCCGAGGTAACCCAGCAGATATGGAAAGTCTGTGGAGTTAAATCCCTGACTAGTTCCCCATACCACCCCCAGACTAATGGCCTGTGTGAACGCTTCAACGGGACGCTAAAGCAAATGTTGAAGTCGTTCACGGGGGCGTACAAGGATTGGGAGCGGTTCCTTCCACACCTTCTCTTTGCCTACCGAGAGGTGCCGCAGGAATCAACCGGATTCTCACCCTTCGAACTCCTATATGGGAGGCGGGTGAGGGGGCCTTTAGATCTTATCAAGGACCACTGGGAGGGTCAGACGGAGATTGAGGGGACCCCGGTTGTACCTTATGTGCTGGAACTGCGGGACCGCATGGAGGAACTCGCCCAGGCGGTGCAGGGAAACCTCCGGGCGGCCCAGCAGCGTCAGAGGGTATGGTATGACCGACGGGCTAGGCACCGGAGCTTTCAGATCGGCCAAAAAGTCATGGTGCTAAGACCGGTCCGAACAGACAAGCTCCAGGCCGCCTGGCAGGGCCCCTACAAAGTTATAGGGCAGATATGCGACACCACCTACACCATAGCTAGCTGCGAGGATGAGGATGTGAAGCAAACCTTTCACATCAACATGCTTAAGGCCTATCAGGAACGGGCAGAGGAAGTGACCGCTATCTGTGCACCAGCAGGGGAAGACACAGAGACACTACCTCTTCCCGACCTATTGGGCAGCAACGAAGGGAGGACCCAGATAGAGAAAGTCCAACTAGGCGAACAGCTGGGACCACAAGAGAGGGCTCAAGCTGTCCGCTTGCTAGAAACCAAACAGGCCACATTCTCTCAGGAGCCTGGGTACACACTCCTAGCCGTCCACAAGGTGGAGACTCCAGGGCAAGCACCCCTGAGGCAGCCCCCTTACCGTATTCCGGAAGCAGTCCGAGAAGGGATGCGGAAGGAAATCGATGAGATGCTTCGGCTAGGGGTAATAGAACACTCGGAAAGTCCTTGGGCCTCGCCGGTAGTCCTAGTACCAAAGAAGGACGGGACAACCCGCTTCTGTGTGGATTACCGGCGACTCAACGACAAAACAGTTTCTGACGCCTATCCAATGCCGCGGATGGACGAACTGCTTGACCGTATCTCTGCAGGGAAGTATCTGACCACAATTGACCTATGTAAGGGATATTGGCAGATTCCCCTAGCAGAAGATGCCATACCCAAGTCTGCCTTCATCACCCCGTTCGGCCTATACCAATTCCGGGTGATGCCATTCGGGATGAAGAACGCCCCGGCCACCTTCCAACGGATGGTGGACCAATTACTGGGAGGTCTCCAGGACTACGCATGCGCCTACCTGGATGACATCGCCATCCATAGCGATACCTGGGAAGCGCACCTAGAACATGTAGGGGTAGTATTAGATAGGATAAAGGGGGCCGGGCTGACCTTGAAACCAGACAAATGTCATTTGGGTATGGCGGAGGTACTATATTTGGGCCACCGAGTAGGATGTGGTAAGCAACGGCCGGAGCCGGCTAAGATCGAGGCCGTTGCCAATTGGCCCACTCCCCAAACCAAGACACAAGTCATGGCTTTCTTGGGCACAGCCGGCTATTACAGACGCTTTGTACCAGACTATAGCGCCCTAGCCAAACCCCTGACCGACCTGACCAAAAAGAAGTTACCCCGACAAGTCCTGTGGTCCCCGGAATGCGAGGTGGCTTTCCAAGCACTAAAGAATGCTCTTGTTAATGCTCCAGTGTTGGTTACCCCAGATCCTAACAAAAGGTTTATTGTCCACACAGACGCTTCAATGTTTGGACTGGGGGCAGTACTAAGCCAGATCGGAGAGGATGGGGGAGAGCACCCGGTGGCATACCTGAGTCGGAAGTTGTTGCCAAGGGAGGTCAGTTATGCCACCATTGAGAAGGAGTGTTTGGCCTTGGTATGGGCACTCAAAAAACTCACACCCTATCTCTATGGCCGGGCCTTCACCCTCATCACGGATCACAATCCCCTAGTTTGGCTCAACCGGGTCTCAGGGGATAACGCCCGTTTGCTGCGCTGGAGCCTGGCGTTACAGCCCTATGACTTTACTATTCATTATCGCCCAGGCAAGCAAAACGAGAATGCTGATGGACTGTCGCGCCAAACGAACTTGGCCTCAGATTAAAAACTTTGGAAAGACCCGTCAACCCTATTGGACCAGGAAAGGTCCAACCGAGTTGCCGGAGCAGGGAGAAAAAGGGGGGCCATTGTGAAGGATTTTTCATGTATTTGCCTGTGGGCCCTCAGTTAAACCTTCTCCCTGCTGTTTAAATGCCTGTATCTGTTCAGTTCAATATGTATGTACCACTTTAAGAACATTTTTCAAAAGTTGACAGTTGGCAGTTAACTCCTTGAGCCATTATTAAATTGGCAGTTGTCTCCCTGAATGGTGTTTCTTCTGGTTACTGGGGGATTTGGGATATTACCTTCTATACCAGCGGAGATCTGGGGATTTAATATTGCAGTCCCGTTACAGTCGGTTATTTCTAATACTCGTTATTACTAACACTGCGAGTTCCCTTTAATAAAGCAGTATGTCGGTTATTTCTAATACTCATTATTACTAACACTGCGAGTTCCCTTTAATAAAGCAGTATGTCGGTTATTTCTAATACTCATTATTACTAACACTGCGAGTTCCCTTTAATAAAGCAGTATGTCGGTTATTTCTAATACTCGTTATTACTAACACTGCGAGTTCCCTTTAATAAAGCAGTATGTCGGTTATTTCTAATACTCGTTATTACTAACACTGCGAGTTCCCTTTAATAAAGCAGTATGTCGGTTATTTCTAATACTCGTTATTACTAACACTGCGAGTTCCCTTTAATAAAGCAGTATGTCGGTTATTTCTAATACTCGTTATTACTAACACTGCGAGTTCCCTTTAATAAAGCAGTATGTCGGTTATTTCTAATACTCGTTATTACTAACACTGTGAGTTCCCTTTAATAAAGCAGTATGTTGGTTATTTCTAATACTCATTATTACTAACACTGCGAGTTCCCTTTAATAAAGCAGTATGTCGGTTATTTCTAATACTCGTTATTACTAACACTGTGAGTTCCAGTTAATAAAGCAGTATGTCGGTTATTTCTAATACTCGTTATTACTAACACTGCGAGTTCCCTTTAATAAAGCAGTATGTCGGTTATTTCTAATACTCATTATTACTAACACTGTGAGTTCCCTTTAATAAAGCAGTATGTCGGTTATTTCTAATACTCGTTATTACTAACACTGTGAGTTCCCTTTAATAAAGCAGTATGTCGGTTATTTCTAATACTCGTTATTACTAACACTGTGAGTTCCAGTTAATAAAGCAGTATGTCGGTTATTTCTAATACTCGTTATTACTAACACTGCGAGTTCCCTTTAATAAAGCAGTATGTCGGTTATTTCTAATACTCGTTATTACTAACACTGCGAGTTCCCTTTAATAAAGCAGTATGTCGGTTATTTCTAATACTCGTTATTACTAACACTGCGAGTTCCCTTTAATAAAGCAGTATGTCGGTTATTTCTAATACTCATTATTACTAACACTGCGAGTTCCCTTTAATAAAGCAGTATGTCGGTTATTTCTAATACTCATTATTACTAACACTGCGAGTTCCCTTTAATAAAGCAGTATGTCGGTTATTTCTAATACTCGTTATTACTAACACTGCGAGTTCCCTTTAATAAAGCAGTATGTCGGTTATTTCTAATACTCATTATTACTAACACTGCGAGTTCCCTTTAATAAAGCAGTATGTCGGTTATTTCTAATACTCATTATTACTAACACTGTGAGTTCCCTTTAATAAAGCAGTATGTCGGTTATTCCTAATACTCATTATTACTAACACTGCGAGTTCCCTTTAATAAAGCAGTATGTCGGTTATTTCTAATACTCGTTATTACTAACACTGCGAGTTCCCTTTAATAAAGCAGTATGTCGGTTATTTCTAATACTCGTTATTACTAACACTGTGAGTTCCCTTTAATAAAGCAGTATGTCGGTTATTTCTAATACTCATTATTACTAACACTGTGAGTTCCCTTTAATAAAGCAGTATGTCGGTTATTCCTAATACTCATTATTACTAACACTGCGAGTTCCCTTTAATAAAGCAGTATGTCGGTTATTCCTAATACTCATTATTACTAACACTGCGAGTTCCCTTTAATAAAGCAGTATGTCGGTTATTTCTAATACTCATTATTACTAACACTGCGAGTTCCCTTTAATAAAGCAGTATGTCGGTTATTTCTAATACTCGTTATTACTAACACTGTGAGTTCCAGTTAATAAAGCAGTATGTCGGTTATTTCTAATACTCGTTATTACTAACATTGTGAGTTCCCTTTAATAAAGCAGTATGTTGGTTATTTCTAATACTCGTTATTACTAACACTGCGAGTTCCCTTTAATAAAGCAGTATGTCGGTTATTTCTAATACTCGTTATTACTAACACTGCGAGTTCCCTTTAATTAAGCAGTATGTCGGTTATTTCTAATACTCGTTATTACTAACACTGCGAGTTCCCTTTAATAAAGCAGTATGTCGGTTATTTCTAATACTCGTTATTACTAACACTGCGAGTTCCCTTTAATAAAGCAGTATGTCGGTTATTTCTAATACTCATTATTACTAACACTGCGAGTTCCCTTTAATAAAGCAGTATGTCGGTTATTTCTAATACTCATTATTACTAACACTGTGAGTTCCCTTTAATAAAGCAGTATGTCGGTTATTTCTAATACTCGTTATTACTAACACTGTGAGTTCCAGTTAATAAAGCAGTATGTCGGTTATTTCTAATACTCATTATTACTAACACTGCGAGTTCCCTTTAATAAAGCAGTATGTCGGTTATTTCTAATACTCATTATTACTAACACTGTGAGTTCCCTTTAATAAAGCAGTATGTCGGTTATTTCTAATACTCATTATTACTAACAGTGCGAGTTCCCTTATATAAAGCAGTATGTCGGTTATTTCTAATACTCATTATTACTAACACTGTGAGTTCCCTTTAATAAAGCAGTATGTCGGATATTTCTAATACTCGTTATTACTAACACTGCGAGTTCCCTTTAATAAAGCAGTATGTCGGTTATTTCTAATACTCGTTATTACTAACACTGCGAGTTCCCTTATATAAAGCAGTATGTCGGTTATTTCTAATACTCGTTATTACTAACACTGTGAGTTCCCTTTAATAAAGCAGTATGTCGGTTATTTCTAATACTCATTATTACTAACACTGCGAGTTCCCTTATATAAAGCAGTATGTCGGTTATTTCTAATACTCGTTATTACTAACACTGCGAGTTCCCTTTAATAAAGCAGTATGTCGGTTATTTCTAATACTCATTATTACTAACACTGCGAGTTCCCTTTAATAAAGCAGTATGTCGGTTATTTCTAATACTCATTATTACTAACACTGTGAGTTCCCTTTAATAAAGCAGTATGTCGGTTATTCCTAATACTCATTATTACTAACACTGCGAGTTCCCTTTAATAAAGCAGTATGTCGGTTATTTCTAATACTCGTTATTACTAACACTGCGAGTTCCCTTATATAAAGCAGTATGTCGGTTATTTCTAATACTCGTTATTACTAACACTGCGAGTTCCCTTTAATAAAGCAGTATGTCGGTTATTTCTAATACTCATTATTACTAACACTGCGAGTTCCCTTTAATAAAGCAGTATGTCGGTTATTTCTAATACTCATTATTACTAACACTGTGAGTTCCCTTTAATAAAGCAGTATGTCGGTTATTCCTAATACTCGTTATTACTAACACTGTGAGTTCCAGTTAATAAAGCAGTATGTCGGTTATTTCTAATACTCGTTATTACTAACACTGCGAGTTCCCTTTAATAAAGCAGTATGTCGGTTATTTCTAATACTCGTTATTACTAACACTGCGAGTTCCCTTTAATAAAGCAGTATGTCGGTTATTTCTAATACTCATTATTACTAACACTGTGAGTTCCCTTTAATAAAGCAGTATGTCGGTTATTTCTAATACTCATTATTACTAACAGTGCGAGTTCCCTTATATAAAGCAGTATGTCGGTTATTTCTAATACTCATTATTACTAACACTGTGAGTTCCCTTTAATAAAGCAGTATGTCGGTTATTCCTAATACTCATTATTACTAACACTGCGAGTTCCCTTTAATAAAGCAGTATGTCGGTTATTTCTAATACTCGTTATTACTAACACTGCGAGTTCCCTTTAATAAAGCAGTATGTCGGTTATTTCTAATACTCGTTATTACTAACACTGTGAGTTCCCTTTAATAAAGCAGTATGTCGGTTATTTCTAATACTCATTATTACTAACACTGTGAGTTCCCTTTAATAAAGCAGTATGTCGGTTATTCCTAATACTCATTATTACTAACACTGCGAGTTCCCTTTAATAAAGCAGTATGTCGGTTATTTCTAATACTCGTTATTACTAACACTGTGAGTTCCAGTTAATAAAGCAGTATGTCGGTTATTTCTAATACTCGTTATTACTAACATTGTGAGTTCCCTTTAATAAAGCAGTATGTTGGTTATTCCTAATACTCATTATTACTAACACTGCGAGTTCCCTTTAATAAAGCAGTATGTCGGTTATTCCTAATACTCATTATTACTAACACTGCGAGTTCCCTTTAATAAAGCAGTATGTCGGTTATTTCTAATACTCATTATTACTAACACTGCGAGTTCCCTTTAATAAAGCAGTATGTCGGTTATTTCTAATACTCGTTATTACTAACACTGTGAGTTCCAGTTAATAAAGCAGTATGTCGGTTATTTCTAATACTCGTTATTACTAACATTGTGAGTTCCCTTTAATAAAGCAGTATGTTGGTTATTTCTAATACTCGTTATTACTAACACTGCGAGTTCCCTTTAATAAAGCAGTATGTCGGTTATTTCTAATACTCGTTATTACTAACACTGCGAGTTCCCTTTAATAAAGCAGTATGTCGGTTATTTCTAATACTCGTTATTACTAACACTGCGAGTTCCCTTTAATAAAGCAGTATGTCGGTTATTTCTAATACTCGTTATTACTAACACTGCGAGTTCCCTTTAATAAAGCAGTATGTCGGTTATTTCTAATACTCATTATTACTAACACTGCGAGTTCCCTTTAATAAAGCAGTATGTCGGTTATTTCTAATACTCATTATTACTAACACTGTGAGTTCCCTTTAATAAAGCAGTATGTCGGTTATTTCTAATACTCGTTATTACTAACACTGTGAGTTCCAGTTAATAAAGCAGTATGTCGGTTATTTCTAATACTCATTATTACTAACACTGCGAGTTCCCTTTAATAAAGCAGTATGGGGGGGCGTGGTCTGACTGCCGACAGAGATGGCCGCCTAAAGCCGGAGCTCCGCACCAGAGGCTCGTAAATTAGCACTATAATCAGCACCAACCTGATCCAAACTCGCCCAGACTCAGCCCCAGCGAACCCTAAGCTGCCAGCCCGCACCGATCGCGGATGTCCAGCCGCAAACCCGCCAAAAAGGGCCAAAAGGAAGCGCCATCAGTGGCGGAGATGTTCACGGCCCAGAGACCGTCGCCTCGTGGCACTGCTACCGACACGGGCCCCAGTGAAACACACCAGCCTGAAGCAGCCTCCACTGCCGCACTGACAGCCCCAGAGGCCTCTTCCCGCGCCATCCTTAAATCGCTGGCGGAGGTAAAGGGATACCTCGCAGCTGAAATCAGCCGCACAGCGGCGGAAGTGAAGGCAGAGATTGCCGCCATTGGGGCCCGAACAACCGAAACGGAGCGCAGAGTAGCCCAGATGGTCACTGCGCAGAACGACACCGCTAAGGCCACCAACACCCTCAAACAAAAAATTTCTGACCTAGAGATCGAACTGGAGGATATATCTAACCGGTCAAGACGCAATAATTTACGTGTTAGAGGCCTACCAGAAGCTGTGAGGGACGAAGACCTGGAACAGGTACTACTACAAACTTTCCAACAGCACCTGCCTAACATACCGGATTACCTCTGGCTGATTGACAGAGCACATAGAGCCCTCAGGGCCAAAGGCCCGAAGTCCAGTCCGCCAAGGGACGTCATTGTAAGATGGCACTATTTCCAGACAAAGGAAGCCATACTTAAACAGAGCAGAACAAAACCGTTCCAGCATGAAGACGCCGAACTGCAACTGTACCAAGACATCGCGCCTGCAACCCTCCTCAGAAGGCGGGCATGGAAACCAGTTACAGATCTGCTGCGCCAGAAGGGAATCAGATTCGCCTGGGGGTACCCCTTCAAGATCATCGTCTTTCATGGGCCCTCACCATCCATACTGCTACCTTCAACAAATGTCCGAGACTTTCTAAAAGATCTGGATATACTGCTCCCAGAGGATCTGCAACTCCCGGTGACGGGCACCACGGACCTGCCACCATTGCCAGCTAGCTGGGAAGATCGCGACTCCCAAGTGGACTGAGTGATCGGACTGTAGCAAACCAGTAATGTATTAACTGACTCTGGACTTGCACACACATCATAGCAACCATTTTATTGAACGCAATTTAATCGCTCACGGTTAGAGCAAGTTAAAGGGGTTTTGAGGTCACATTTCGGCCTCGGGGGTTGAGGCTGAGGCAGGGGATGTGTGGGAGGGTGACAAGTGGGGTCCACTAACTAAAGAAACATGGGTGGGAGGGGGCGACCAACGGGGCCCCAGGCAATACGTTACCACACATTGTGATAGGCCATAACTGGGACAAGAAAGGGGGGTAAGAAGCAACAGGAGGGAAAAAAAATAAAAAAAAAAAATATAAAAAAAAAAAAAAAAAAAAATACCAATGATAATAATGAAAAAAGCATAAAAAGACAAAAAATTAAAAAACAATAATAATAACTGAAATAAAAATAAACTGCATTGATGGGATGGAGGGAAATGCAAGCTTACAGGGAAGAATGGGGCGGGAAGGCAGGACAGTGTCCAGTAACTACAATAGACCGCTGTCCGAAGAGCGGGAATTTCGGGTCAGGTGACCTGGTGCTCCCGCCTAAATCGGAGACCGGAACGTTAGGATAAGAGAAAGGAATAGACGTTACCAAACATTCCAAGGGTGCCTCTTCCCCACCCCCATACTGCATAACCGCACTCTCCCGGAGGGCAGTAATCAGGATCCCTGTTAGCCGCACCTTAACAGACAAAACATGGGTGGTGTACATAGCCAGAACCCGGGAGACTCTTGACCCCGCACAAGGCAGCACACTCCCTGACGCCACATACATAATACATAAGCGGTTTACTCCAAGCTTCGACTGAGGTATCCCCCCCCCCCCAGACCAGAAAACCGAAATAAGGCGTAGTAATGCAGAGCGCAAAGGGCTTGCTCAGGCAAGGAATATACGAGTGGACGACCCACCCCCCCCCCCCCCCCCCCCCGAGATACTCAGCAGACACAGGTTGTTTATTCTTTGGCCGAGCCTCGGCAGGGTGCTTATCGGCTGAGTTTCCCCCCCGTTAGAGGAGATACCCTCAGCGCGGTGGATACCCACCCCCTATAGCTCCTGGCGACTGGTAAGACCCGGATAAGTTAAATTTAATTTATTGTTTCACTATATTACGCTCATTGTGAACTTGGTTGGTTCACACTGCATATTGTACTGTTTTAATTAATTATTCATTTGCTTCTTCGTAGGTTGTATTTTCACTACAACCTCCTCTTTCTACCTACCCACTTCAATCTCTCCACCCTCCCCTTTCCCCCGTTCCGCACGAATACACAAGCGACTTAGAGGAGATTGGCACCTGAGGACGCATCTGCTGGGGTGGACGGCACCGGTTTCGACCTGAGCGCGAGATAGACTGACACCTCGCCCTGGGTCAGGTAAGCGGACGCACCATACCCCACACACAGACATGGACCTAAAGATAACCTCACTGAACGTGAATGGGTTAAATGTACCCAACAAACGAAGACTACTTCTGAGAGAAGTGCGACGACAGAGGGCAGACGTCACATTCGTACAAGAAACCCACATACCCAACGGCTCCCATATAGCCTTAACTGACCACGTATATACAAGGGCATTCGCATCCCGAGCCCCATGGAAGAAAAACGGAGTAGAGATACTCATCCATAAAAAATGCCCCATACAGATCACAAATATACAAACTGATACAGAGGGCCGGTACGTGGTCCTGTCAGGCACAATTCACTCCAACACATATCATTTAATTAACGTATATGCCCCGAACACTCCCACTCCAGGGTTCTGGGCAGAACTCGAGACAAGGATCTCCACCCTCCCAAGGGGCATAGTGATACTAGGGGGGGACCTTAATGCGACACCCTGTCCAGCGACGGACCGGGGAGGCGGGCAACACCTCCCACGATCACAATACAGAGGGGGACAGGACAAACTCCTAAACAACTTCATACTCAACACGGGACTACTAGATCCCTGGCGTATCCACCACCCGAGTACACGTGATTACACGTTCTACTCCGCCTCCCATGCCACCTACTCACGCATCGACCTATTTCTCACAAACAAGCTGGGCATGCAGTGGGTCAAAAATTCTGCGATTAACCTAATCTCCTGGTCAGACCACGCAGATATTGAAATAACCCTTAAAACTGCGGGCGCACGCACACCATGGAAGTGGAGAATGAACCCCTCCCTTCTTAAGAACCTACAGGTCCAAGAGAGTGTTAGACGCGAACTAACACAATATTTCCAAACCAACGACACCCCGGACATATCGCCCACAACCCTATGGGCGGCCCATAAGCCCGTTATCAGAGGCCTTCTTATTAAGCTAGCTACACAACACAAGAAGCAGAAATACGATAAGCTTACGGACCTACTCAAGCAATTACGCAGAACAGAGCAGCAACATAAACAAAACGCTACACCCACAACATATAGAGATTTACAGGAACTTAGACGGATGATCAGAGAGCTGATGGTGGACGAGGTCAGCAATGACATGCGCCACACCAAAAGACTCTTCTACGAGAAGTCCAACAAAATGGACACCCTTCTCGCAAGAGCCCTACGACCTAGAGCACATAAAACCACGACAATCATCGTCAAAAACGCACAAGGAACGGTCCTTACCAACCCCAGTGAGGTGAACGATGAATTCACACAGTTCTATACACAACTATATAACCACTCCCCCACCCTGACAGAGTCCAATACCGAGTACATGTCGGAGCTTCAGGCATTCCTAGCCAGGGCCCGAATCCCGAAACTTGCCACAGACCTGACAGAGCCCCTGGGAAACGCAATAGAAATGGACGAAGTAGTTGCGGCTGTCGCAGGGCTTAAGGGGAACAAAGCCCCAGGCCCCGATGGATTTGACGGCACATACTACAAGACATTCAAGGACGACTTAATGCCATACCTAACCAACATGTACAAATGCTGGACACAAGGCGACATGCCACACCAAGACCTCTCGACAGCAGACATCACCCTAATCCCCAAACCTGATAAGGATACCACCAGCATCACCAATTACCGGCCCATATCCCTAATAAATTTTGACCTCAAAGCTTACGCAAAACTACTAGCCAACCGGTTGAACCCGCTCCTCACAACATGTATACACCCCGACCAAGTGGGCTTCGTCCCCACGCGACAGCTGTATGAGAACACACGAAGAGCGGTGGACCTCATATGGAGGACGGGCGAGAAACAGACGCCTTCTCTGATCCTCTCACTGGATGCGGAGAAGGCGTTTGATCGGGTCCTCTGGCCCTTTCTCTTCACATTACTGCGCGACATGCACCTACCAGACACATTTATCAACGCGATCCAGGCCCTATATGCGAACCCCAGAGCACAAACACTAGTACCAGGAACAACACAACGCCCCTTTGCCCTTAAAAACGGCACGCGACAGGGATGCCCCCTGTCCCCCCTCCTATTCATATTAGCATTGGAACCGCTCTTGAGGCTCATTAGGGAACACCCGGGGATCCGAGGAGTCAGGGGAGCGACAGAGGAGTTTAAAGTTTCGGCCTACGCCGATGACATCATGCTGACCCTCACCAATCCGAAAGACTCAGTGCCAAACCTTCTTGACCTACTCGACGAATATAACCGCGTCTCAGGGTACAAGATAAATGTTGACAAATCGGTGGGCATGCCCATCGGACTCCCAGACTCAGACATCGCATGGCTGGCCAACACATACCCACTGAACATTAGCAGCCGCCCAATTAAATACCTAGGAGTGGCACTCCCCCCCGACCCTAAGGACCTGTATGCGGAAAACCATAAAAGACTGATAACCACACTGATCAAAGACATTACCAAATGGCATGAAAAACCCATCTCATGGATAGGCAGACTACACAGCGTCAAGATGAATATCTTGCCGCGCCTCCTGTTCCTCTTCCAGGCCCTACCGGTACGGGTCACTAAAGGAGACCTAAAACCAATTCAAACAGTAATAGACGACTTCATATGGGCAGGGAAGAGGCACAGGATAGCGAGACAAACCCTGTATACACCCAAAAGCAGGGGCGGTCTCGGGCTACCCCATCTCCACGCCTACTACCTATCCGCACAATTAGCGCAAATAATAGAGTGGCATTCGCCACCTGACACCCACCGATGGGTCGATCTAGAAACGATGATCATGAACACGGACCTACCGCAATATTGGATCTGGGTCCCCAAGCTGGACAGACCGGTTCTCTCTACGACCTGCCCAGCAATCCTGAACTCGATCAGGATCTGGGACGCCACGGCACACAAACACGCCTTAACTCACCCCATCTCACCCCTAACACCGTACCTACGCAATAACGCCTTTCCACCTGGCCTGACAGCTAGAGATTTTCAGGGAATAGAGAACACGGGCATCCAAAGATATCACCAGCTATACCAGGCAGGTACTCTCAGAACATTCGAAAACCTCGCCACCCTGGCCCCATTAACCACAAAGGACCATTTCAGATATATTCAGCTCAGGGACTTTGCGGGTAAGACACAGGTAAGGGAGGCCGCTCATACCAGACCAACATTCTTTGAAAAATTGTGCATATCCGAAGGACCACGTACCGGCCTAATCACCCTCCTCTACACCCAATTAAGCGCACCTACAGACAAGACATACACTCCCGCCTATGTCACACAATGGGAAACCGATCTACAACAAACACTAGAGGGGGGAGAGTGGCAAGATATCTGGGAAGCAGCAGCAAAAACATCCATCTGTGTACTCCATCAAGAACAATGCTATAAAACTCTTATGCGGTGGTACACCACACCGGTTAAACTGTACCGCATGGGTAAAACACCCATTGACACATGCTGGAGGGGGTGTGGGGAGAAGGGTACGTACCTACACATGTGGTGGACGTGTCCCAAGGCAATGACATACTGGGAAGGAATAGCCCGCCTTATGACAGAAGTACTACACAAAACACTGACCCCGGACCCTTGGTCCTTCCTGATAGCCAGACCAGTTGACGGCCTGACCAACAAAGAACAAAGACTGTTCAATAAGATATCCCTGGCCGCAAGGCGAGCTATGGCGCATACCTGGCTACAAACTGACATGCCACAAATAGAAAAAGTCATCCACAACATCAAAGAGGCACACCTTATGGATAAATTGACAGCACAAATAAGGGACACATATCCTCAATTCATCAAGACATGGGAGCCGTGGGAGGACTATACTGATAGTTGAGAATGACATAGACGAAGTGACGTTTATTCAGGAACACACGTTTTGGAGATGGCCACCGGTGCCGGCCACCCCGATCTCATGGATGCCCATTCCGCACGAACGCAACCCTGTACTACCCCCCCCCTCTCCCCTCCCTCCTCTTCTCCTCCTAAACTTCTCTACTTTTCACCCAAACCCACTCTCGGGTCATATCATAAAATTGTTCATGTCATGAAAGGGTGTATAAGACACAGGTACAAGGCCACAGGCCGCAAATGTATAGAGTATATTGATACACAGAGATACAGAAAAAAAAAAAAAAAAAAGGTCTACACGTGGACAGCAGCTAGCATCGGAGCTGGAACAGAGGCCGAAGACATATCCTCGAAAAAGACCGATTGTCCTTACCTCACAAAACAAGGATAGTAAACTAATGTATATTGAAAGATGAACCCCCATTACTGTTCATAATTGCATTGGCTAGACCAGTCTTGTGTAACCTGGTATGGAACATCTCATTTATCATTGTATATTTGTACCACTGGCAAGTAATTTTTGTCTGTATAACCATACAAGCATATACCCTATAAGTATGTCATATCAAATTGACATGCATGAACCTATAAATAAAGATTTAAAAAAAATAAAAAAAATAAAGCAGTATGTCGGTTATTTCTAATACTCATTATTACTAACACTGCGAGTTACCTTTAATAAAGCAGTATGTCGGTTATTTCTAATACTCATTATTACTAACACTGTGAGTTCCCTTTAATAAAGCAGTATGTCGGTTATTTCTAATACTCATTATTACTAACAGTGCGAGTTCCCTTATATAAAGCAGTATGTCGGTTATTTCTAATACTCATTATTACTAACACTGTGAGTTCCCTTTAATAAAGCAGTATGTCGGATATTTCTAATACTCGTTATTACTAACACTGCGAGTTCCCTTTAATAAAGCAGTATGTCGGTTATTTCTAATACTCGTTATTACTAACACTGCGAGTTCCCTTATATAAAGCAGTATGTCGGTTATTTCTAATACTCGTTATTACTAACACTGTGAGTTCCCTTTAATAAAGCAGTATGTCGGTTATTTCTAATACTCATTATTACTAACACTGCGAGTTCCCTTATATAAAGCAGTATGTCGGTTATTTCTAATACTCGTTATTACTAACACTGCGAGTTCCCTTTAATAAAGCAGTATGTCGGTTATTTCTAATACTCATTATTACTAACACTGCGAGTTCCCTTTAATAAAGCAGTATGTCGGTTATTTCTAATACTCATTATTACTAACACTGTGAGTTCCCTTTAATAAAGCAGTATGTCGGTTATTCCTAATACTCATTATTACTAACACTGCGAGTTCCCTTTAATAAAGCAGTATGTCGGTTATTTCTAATACTCGTTATTACTAACACTGCGAGTTCCCTTATATAAAGCAGTATGTCGGTTATTTCTAATACTCGTTATTACTAACACTGCGAGTTCCCTTTAATAAAGCAGTATGTCGGTTATTTCTAATACTCATTATTACTAACACTGCGAGTTCCCTTTAATAAAGCAGTATGTCGGTTATTTCTAATACTCATTATTACTAACACTGTGAGTTCCCTTTAATAAAGCAGTATGTCGGTTATTCCTAATACTCGTTATTACTAACACTGTGAGTTCCAGTTAATAAAGCAGTATGTCGGTTATTTCTAATACTCGTTATTACTAACACTGCGAGTTCCCTTTAATAAAGCAGTATGTCGGTTATTTCTAATACTCGTTATTACTAACACTGCGAGTTCCCTTTAATAAAGCAGTATGTCGGTTATTTCTAATACTCATTATTACTAACACTGTGAGTTCCCTTTAATAAAGCAGTATGTCGGTTATTTCTAATACTCATTATTACTAACAGTGCGAGTTCCCTTATATAAAGCAGTATGTCGGTTATTTCTAATACTCATTATTACTAACACTGTGAGTTCCCTTTAATAAAGCAGTATGTCGGTTATTCCTAATACTCATTATTACTAACACTGCGAGTTCCCTTTAATAAAGCAGTATGTCGGTTATTTCTAATACTCGTTATTACTAACACTGCGAGTTCCCTTTAATAAAGCAGTATGTCGGTTATTTCTAATACTCGTTATTACTAACACTGTGAGTTCCCTTTAATAAAGCAGTATGTCGGTTATTTCTAATACTCATTATTACTAACACTGTGAGTTCCCTTTAATAAAGCAGTATGTCGGTTATTCCTAATACTCATTATTACTAACACTGCGAGTTCCCTTTAATAAAGCAGTATGTCGGTTATTCCTAATACTCATTATTACTAACACTGCGAGTTCCCTTTAATAAAGCAGTATGTCGGTTATTTCTAATACTCATTATTACTAACACTGCGAGTTCCCTTTAATAAAGCAGTATGTCGGTTATTTCTAATACTCGTTATTACTAACACTGTGAGTTCCAGTTAATAAAGCAGTATGTCGGTTATTTCTAATACTCGTTATTACTAACATTGTGAGTTCCCTTTAATAAAGCAGTATGTTGGTTATTTCTAATACTCGTTATTACTAACACTGCGAGTTCCCTTTAATAAAGCAGTATGTCGGTTATTTCTAATACTCGTTATTACTAACACTGCGAGTTCCCTTTAATAAAGCAGTATGTCGGTTATTTCTAATACTCATTATTACTAACACTGCGAGTTCCCTTTAATAAAGCAGTATGTCGGTTATTTCTAATACTCGTTATTACTAACACTGTGAGTTCCAGTTAATAAAGCAGTATGTCGGTTATTTCTAATACTCATTATTACTAACACTGCGAGTTCCCTTTAATAAAGCAGTATGTCGGTTATTTCTAATACTCATTATTACTAACACTGCGAGTTCCCTTTAATAAAGCAGTAGGTCGGTTATTTCTAATACTCATTATTACTAACACTGTGAGTTCCCTTTAATAAAGCAGTATGTCGGTTATTTCTAATACTCATTATTACTAACAGTGCGAGTTCCCTTATATAAAGCAGTATGTCGGTTATTTCTAATACTCATTATTACTAACACTGTGAGTTCCCTTTTATAAAGCAGTATGTCGGATATTTCTAATACTCGTTATTACTAACACTGCGAGTTCCCTTTAATAAAGCAGTATGTCGGTTATTTCTAATACTCGTTATTACTAACACTGCGAGTTCCCTTATATAAAGCAGTATGTCGGTTATTTCTAATACTCGTTATTACTAACACTGTGAGTTCCCTTTAATAAAGCAGTATGTCGGTTATTTCTAATACTCATTATTACTAACACTGCGAGTTCCCTTATATAAAGCAGTATGTCGGTTATTTCTAATACTCGTTATTACTAACACTGCGAGTTCCCTTTAATAAAGCAGTATGTCGGTTATTTCTAATACTCATTATTACTAACACTGCGAGTTCCCTTTAATAAAGCAGTATGTCGGTTATTTCTAATACTCATTATTACTAACACTGTGAGTTCCCTTTAATAAAGCAGTATGTCGGTTATTCCTAATACTCATTATTACTAACACTGCGAGTTCCCTTTAATAAAGCAGTATGTCGGTTATTTCTAATACTCGTTATTACTAACACTGCGAGTTCCCTTATATAAAGCAGTATGTCGGTTATTTCTAATACTCGTTATTACTAACACTGCGAGTTCCCTTTAATAAAGCAGTATGTCGGTTATTTCTAATACTCATTATTACTAACACTGCGAGTTCCCTTTAATAAAGCAGTATGTCGGTTATTTCTAATACTCATTATTACTAACACTGTGAGTTCCCTTTAATAAAGCAGTATGTCGGTTATTCCTAATACTCGTTATTACTAACACTGTGAGTTCCAGTTAATAAAGCAGTATGTCGGTTATTTCTAATACTCGTTATTACTAACACTGCGAGTTCCCTTTAATAAAGCAGTATGTCGGTTATTTCTAATACTCGTTATTACTAACACTGCGAGTTCCCTTTAATAAAGCAGTATGTCGGTTATTTCTAATACTTATTATTACTAACACTGTGAGTTCCCTTTAATAAAGCAGTATGTCGGTTATTTCTAATACTCATTATTACTAACAGTGCGAGTTCCCTTATATAAAGCAGTATGTCGGTTATTTCTAATACTCATTATTACTAACACTGTGAGTTCCCTTTAATAAAGCAGTATGTCGGATATTTCTAATACTCGTTATTACTAACACTGCGAGTTCCCTTTAATAAAGCAGTATGTCGGTTATTTCTAATACTCGTTATTACTAACACTGCGAGTTCCCTTATATAAAGCAGTATGTCGGTTATTTCTAATACTCGTTATTACTAACACTGTGAGTTCCCTTTAATAAAGCAGTATGTCGGTTATTTCTAATACTCATTATTACTAACACTGCGAGTTCCCTTATATAAAGCAGTATGTCGGTTATTTCTAATACTCGTTATTACTAACACTGCGAGTTCCCTTTAATAAAGCAGTATGTCGGTTATTTCTAATACTCATTATTACTAACACTGCGAGTTCCCTTTAATAAAGCAGTATGTCGGTTATTTCTAATACTCATTATTACTAACACTGTGAGTTCCCTTTAATAAAGCAGTATGTCGGTTATTCCTAATACTCATTATTACTAACACTGCGAGTTCCCTTTAATAAAGCAGTATGTCGGTTATTTCTAATACTCATTATTACTAACAGTGCGAGTTCCCTTATATAAAGCAGTATGTCGGTTATTTCTAATACTCATTATTACTAACACTGTGAGTTCCCTTTAATAAAGCAGTATGTCGGATATGTCTAATACTCGTTATTACTAACACTGCGAGTTCCCTTATATAAAGCAGTATGTCGGTTATTTCTAATACTCGTTATTACTAACACTGCGAGTTCCCTTTAATAAAGCAGTATGTCGGTTATTTCTAATACTCATTATTACTAACACTGCGAGTTCCCTTTAATAAAGCAGTATGTCGGTTATTTCTAATACTCATTATTACTAACACTGCGAGTTACCTTTAATAAAGCAGTATGTCGGTTATTTCTAATACTCATTATTACTAACACTGTGAGTTCCCTTTAATAAAGCAGTATGTCGGTTATTTCTAATACTCATTATTACTAACAGTGCGAGTTCCCTTATATAAAGCAGTATGTCGGTTATTTCTAATACTCATTATTACTAACACTGTGAGTTCCCTTTAATAAAGCAGTATGTCGGATATGTCTAATACTCGTTATTACTAACACTGCGAGTTCCCTTTAATAAAGCAGTATGTCGGTTATTTCTAATACTCGTTATTACTAACACTGCGAGTTCCCTTATATAAAGCAGTATGTCGGTTATTTCTAATACTCGTTATTACTAACACTGTGAGTTCCCTTTAATAAAGCAGTATGTCGGTTATTTCTAATACTCATTATTACTAACACTGCGAGTTCCCTTATATAAAGCAGTATGTCGGTTATTTCTAATACTCGTTATTACTAACACTGCGAGTTCCCTTTAATAAAGCAGTATGTCGGTTATTTCTAATACTCATTATTACTAACACTGCGAGTTCCCTTTAATAAAGCAGTATGTCGGTTATTTCTAATACTCATTATTACTAACACTGTGAGTTCCCTTTAATAAAGCAGTATGTCGGTTATTCCTAATACTCATTATTACTAACACTGCGAGTTCCCTTTAATAAAGCAGTATGTCGGTTATTTCTAATACTCGTTATTACTAACACTGTGAGTTCCAGTTAATAAAGCAGTATGTCGGTTATTTCTAATACTCGTTATTACTAACACTGCGAGTTCCCTTTAATAAAGCAGTATGTCGGTTATTTCTAATACTCGTTATTACTAACACTGCGAGTTCCCTTTAATAAAGCAGTATGTCGGTTATTTCTAATACTCATTATTACTAACACTGTGAGTTCCCTTTAATAAAGCAGTATGTCGGTTATTTCTAATACTCATTATTACTAACAGTGCGAGTTCCCTTATATAAAGCAGTATGTCGGTTATTTCTAATACTCATTATTACTAACACTGTGAGTTCCCTTTAATAAAGCAGTATGTCGGTTATTCCTAATACTCATTATTACTAACACTGCGAGTTCCCTTTAATAAAGCAGTATGTCGGTTATTTCTAATACTCGTTATTACTAACACTGCGAGTTCCCTTTAATAAAGCAGTATGTCGGTTATTTCTAATACTCGTTATTACTAACACTGTGAGTTCCCTTTAATAAAGCAGTATGTCGGTTATTTCTAATACTCATTATTACTAACACTGTGAGTTCCCTTTAATAAAGCAGTATGTCGGTTATTCCTAATACTCATTATTACTAACACTGCGAGTTCCCTTTAATAAAGCAGTATGTCGGTTATTCCTAATACTCATTATTACTAACACTGCGAGTTCCCTTTAATAAAGCAGTATGTCGGTTATTTCTAATACTCATTATTACTAACACTGCGAGTTCCCTTTAATAAAGCAGTATGTCGGTTATTTCTAATACTCGTTATTACTAACACTGTGAGTTCCAGTTAATAAAGCAGTATGTCGGTTATTTCTAATACTCGTTATTACTAACATTGTGAGTTCCCTTTAATAAAGCAGTATGTTGGTTATTTCTAATACTCGTTATTACTAACACTGCGAGTTCCCTTTAATAAAGCAGTATGTCGGTTATTTCTAATACTCGTTATTACTAACACTGCGAGTTCCCTTTAATAAAGCAGTATGTCGGTTATTTCTAATACTCGTTATTACTAACACTGCGAGTTCCCTTTAATAAAGCAGTATGTCGGTTATTTCTAATACTCGTTATTACTAACACTGCGAGTTCCCTTTAATAAAGCAGTATGTCGGTTATTTCTAATACTCATTATTACTAACACTGCGAGTTCCCTTTAATAAAGCAGTATGTCGGTTATTTCTAATACTCATTATTACTAACACTGTGAGTTCCCTTTAATAAAGCAGTATGTCGGTTATTTCTAATACTCGTTATTACTAACACTGTGAGTTCCAGTTAATAAAGCAGTATGTCGGTTATTTCTAATACTCATTATTACTAACACTGCGAGTTCCCTTTAATAAAGCAGTATGTCGGTTATTTCTAATACTCATTATTACTAACACTGCGAGTTCCCTTTAATAAAGCAGTATGTCGGTTATTTCTAATACTCATTATTACTAACACTGTGAGTTCCCTTTAATAAAGCAGTATGTCGGTTATTTCTAATACTCATTATTACTAACAGTGCGAGTTCCCTTATATAAAGCAGTATGTCGGTTATTTCTAATACTCATTATTACTAACACTGTGAGTTCCCTTTAATAAAGCAGTATGTCGGATATTTCTAATACTCGTTATTACTAACACTGCGAGTTCCCTTTAATAAAGCAGTATGTCGGTTATTTCTAATACTCGTTATTACTAACACTGCGAGTTCCCTTATATAAAGCAGTATGTCGGTTATTTCTAATACTCGTTATTACTAACACTGTGAGTTCCCTTTAATAAAGCAGTATGTCGGTTATTTCTAATACTCATTATTACTAACACTGCGAGTTCCCTTATATAAAGCAGTATGTCGGTTATTTCTAATACTCGTTATTACTAACACTGCGAGTTCCCTTTAATAAAGCAGTATGTCGGTTATTTCTAATACTCATTATTACTAACACTGCGAGTTCCCTTTAATAAAGCAGTATGTCGGTTATTTCTAATACTCATTATTACTAACACTGTGAGTTCCCTTTAATAAAGCAGTATGTCGGTTATTCCTAATACTCATTATTACTAACACTGCGAGTTCCCTTTAATAAAGCAGTATGTCGGTTATTTCTAATACTCGTTATTACTAACACTGCGAGTTCCCTTATATAAAGCAGTATGTCGGTTATTTCTAATACTCGTTATTACTAACACTGCGAGTTCCCTTTAATAAAGCAGTATGTCGGTTATTTCTAATACTCATTATTACTAACACTGCGAGTTCCCTTTAATAAAGCAGTATGTCGGTTATTTCTAATACTCATTATTACTAACACTGTGAGTTCCCTTTAATAAAGCAGTATGTCGGTTATTCCTAATACTCGTTATTACTAACACTGTGAGTTCCAGTTAATAAAGCAGTATGTCGGTTATTTCTAATACTCGTTATTACTAACACTGCGAGTTCCCTTTAATAAAGCAGTATGTCGGTTATTTCTAATACTCGTTATTACTAACACTGCGAGTTCCCTTTAATAAAGCAGTATGTCGGTTATTTCTAATACTCATTATTACTAACACTGTGAGTTCCCTTTAATAAAGCAGTATGTCGGTTATTTCTAATACTCATTATTACTAACAGTGCGAGTTCCCTTATATAAAGCAGTATGTCGGTTATTTCTAATACTCATTATTACTAACACTGTGAGTTCCCTTTAATAAAGCAGTATGTCGGATATTTCTAATACTCGTTATTACTAACACTGCGAGTTCCCTTTAATAAAGCAGTATGTCGGTTATTTCTAATACTCGTTATTACTAACACTGCGAGTTCCCTTATATAAAGCAGTATGTCGGTTATTTCTAATACTCGTTATTACTAACACTGTGAGTTCCCTTTAATAAAGCTGTATGTCGGTTATTTCTAATACTCATTATTACTAACACTGCGAGTTCCCTTATATAAAGCAGTATGTCGGTTATTTCTAATACTCGTTATTACTAACACTGCGAGTTCCCTTTAATAAAGCAGTATGTCGGTTATTTCTAATACTCATTATTACTAACACTGCGAGTTCCCTTTAATAAAGCAGTATGTCGGTTATTTCTAATACTCATTATTACTAACACTGTGAGTTCCCTTTAATAAAGCAGTATGTCGGTTATTCCTAATACTCATTATTACTAACACTGCGAGTTCCCTTTAATAAAGCAGTATGTCGGTTATTTCTAATACTCGTTATTACTAACACTGCGAGTTCCCTTATATAAAGCAGTATGTCGGTTATTTCTAATACTCGTTATTACTAACACTGCGAGTTCCCTTTAATAAAGCAGTATGTCGGTCATTTCTAATACTCATTATTACTAACACTGCGAGTTCCCTTTAATAAAGCAGTATGTCGGTTATTTCTAATACTCGTTATTACTAACACTGTGAGTTCCCTTTAATAAAGCAGTATGTCGGTTATTCCTAATACTCGTTATTACTAACACTGTGAGTTCCAGTTAATAAAGCAGTATGTCGGTTATTTCTAATACTCGTTATTACTAACACTGCGAGTTCCCTTTAATAAAGCAGTATGTCGGTTATTTCTAATACTCGTTATTACTAACACTGCGAGTTCCCTTATATAAAGCAGTATGTCGGTTATTTCTAATACTCGTTATTACTAACACTGTGAGTTCCCTTTAATAAAGCAGTATGTCGGTTATTTCTAATACTCCTTATTACTAACACTGTGAGTTCCCTTTAATAAAGCAGTATGTCGGTTATTTCTAATACTCGTTATTACTAACACTGCGAGTTCCCTTTAATAAAGCAGTATGTCGGTTATTTCTAATACTCGTTATTACTAACACTGCGAGTTCCCTTTAATAAAGCAGTATGTCGGTTATTTCTAATACTCATTATTACTAACACTGTGAGTTCCCTTTAATAAAGCAGTATGTCGGTTATTCCTAATACTCATTATTACTAACACTGCGAGTTCCCTTTAATAAAGCAGTATGTCGGTTATTCCTAATACTCATTATTACTAACACTGCGAGTTCCCTTTAATAAAGCAGTATGTCGGTTATTTCTAATACTCATTATTACTAACACTGCGAGTTCCCTTTAATAAAGCAGTATGTCGGTTATTTCTAATACTCGTTATTACTAACACTGTGAGTTCCAGTTAATAAAGCAGTATGTCGGTTATTTCTAATACTCGTTATTACTAACATTGTGAGTTCCCTTTAATAAAGCAGTATGTTGGTTATTTCTAATACTCGTTATTACTAACACTGCGAGTTCCCTTTAATAAAGCAGTATGTCGGTTATTTCTAATACTCGTTATTACTAACACTGCGAGTTCCCTTTAATAAAGCAGTATGTCGGTTATTTCTAATACTCGTTATTACTAACACTGCGAGTTCCCTTTAATAAAGCAGTATGTCGGTTATTTCTAATACTCGTTATTACTAACACTGCGAGTTCCCTTTAATAAAGTAGTATGTCGGTTATTTCTAATACTCATTATTACTAACACTGCGAGTTCCCTTTAATAAAGCAGTATGTCGGTTATTTCTAATACTCATTATTACTAACACTGTGAGTTCCCTTTAATAAAGCAGTATGTCGGTTATTTCTAATACTCGTTATTACTAACACTGTGAGTTCCAGTTAATAAAGCAGTATGTCGGTTATTTCTAATACTCATTATTACTAACACTGCGAGTTCCCTTTAATAAAGCAGTATGTCGGTTATTTCTAATACTCATTATTACTAACACTGCGAGTTCCCTTTAATAAAGCAGTATGTCGGTTATTTCTAATACTCATTATTACTAACACTGTGAGTTCCCTTTAATAAAGCAGTATGTCGGTTATTTCTAATACTCATTATTACTAACAGTGCGAGTTCCCTTATATAAAGCAGTATGTCGGTTATTTCTAATACTCATTATTACTAACACTGTGAGTTCCCTTTAATAAAGCAGTATGTCGGATATTTCTAATACTCGTTATTACTAACACTGCGAGTTCCCTTTAATAAAGCAGTATGTCGGTTATTTCTAATACTCGTTATTACTAACACTGCGAGTTCCCTTATATAAAGCAGTATGTCGGTTATTTCTAATACTCGTTATTACTAACACTGTGAGTTCCCTTTAATAAAGCAGTATGTCGGTTATTTCTAATACTCATTATTACTAACACTGCGAGTTCCCTTATATAAAGCAGTATGTCGGTTATTTCTAATACTCGTTATTACTAACACTGCGAGTTCCCTTTAATAAAGCAGTATGTCGGTTATTTCTAATACTCATTATTACTAACACTGCGAGTTCCCTTTAATAAAGCAGTATGTCGGTTATTTCTAATACTCATTATTACTAACACTGTGAGTTCCCTTTAATAAAGCAGTATGTCGGTTATTCCTAATACTCATTATTACTAACACTGCGAGTTCCCTTTAATAAAGCAGTATGTCGGTTATTTCTAATACTCGTTATTACTAACACTGCGAGTTCCCTTATATAAAGCAGTATGTCGGTTATTTCTAATACTCGTTATTACTAACACTGCGAGTTCCCTTTAATAAAGCAGTATGTCGGTTATTTCTAATACTCATTATTACTAACACTGCGAGTTCCCTTTAATAAAGCAGTATGTCGGTTATTTCTAATACTCATTATTACTAACACTGTGAGTTCCCTTTAATAAAGCAGTATGTCGGTTATTCCTAATACTCGTTATTACTAACACTGTGAGTTCCAGTTAATAAAGCAGTATGTCGGTTATTTCTAATACTCGTTATTACTAACACTGCGAGTTCCCTTTAATAAAGCAGTATGTCGGTTATTTCTAATACTCGTTATTACTAACACTGCGAGTTCCCTTTAATAAAGCAGTATGTCGGTTATTTCTAATACTCATTATTACTAACACTGTGAGTTCCCTTTAATAAAGCAGTATGTCGGTTATTTCTAATACTCATTATTACTAACAGTGCGAGTTCCCTTATATAAAGCAGTATGTCGGTTATTTCTAATACTCATTATTACTAACACTGTGAGTTCCCTTTAATAAAGCAGTATGTCGGATATTTCTAATACTCGTTATTACTAACACTGCGAGTTCCCTTTAATAAAGCAGTATGTCGGTTATTTCTAATACTCGTTATTACTAACAATGCGAGTTCCCTTATATAAAGCAGTATGTCGGTTATTTCTAATACTCGTTATTACTAACACTGTGAGTTCCCTTTAATAAAGCAGTATGTCGGTTATTTCTAATACTCATTATTACTAACACTGCGAGTTCCCTTTAATAAAGCAGTATGTCGGTTATTTCTAATACTCATTATTACTAACACTGCGAGTTCCCTTTAATAAAGCAGTATGTCGGTTATTTCTAATACTCATTATTACTAACACTGTGAGTTCCCTTTAATAAAGCAGTATGTCGGTTATTCCTAATACTCATTATTACTAACACTGCGAGTTCCCTTTAATAAAGCAGTATGTCGGTTATTTCTAATACTCGTTATTACTAACACTGCGAGTTCCCTTATATAAAGCAGTATGTCGGTTATTTCTAATACTCGTTATTACTAACACTGCGAGTTCCCTTTAATAAAGCAGTATGTCGGTCATTTCTAATACTCATTATTACTAACACTGCGAGTTCCCTTTAATAAAGCAGTATGTAGGTTATTTCTAATACTCGTTATTACTAACACTGTGAGTTCCCTTTAATAAAGCAGTATGTCGGTTATTCCTAATACTCGTTATTACTAACACTGTGAGTTCCAGTTAATAAAGCAGTATGTCGGTTATTTCTAATACTCGTTATTACTAACACTGCGAGTTCCCTTTAATAAAGCAGTATGTCGGTTATTTCTAATACTCGTTATTACTAACACTGCGAGTTCCCTTATATAAAGCAGTATGTCGGTTATTTCTAATACTCGTTATTACTAACACTGTGAGTTCCCTTTAATAAAGCAGTATGTCGGTTATTTCTAATACTCATTATTACTAACACTGCGAGTTCCCTTATATAAAGCAGTATGTCGGTTATTTCTAATACTCGTTATTACTAACACTGCGAGTTCCCTTTAATAAAGCAGTATGTCGGTTATTTCTAATACTCATTATTACTAACACTGCGAGTTCCCTTTAATAAAGCAGTATGTCGGTTATTTCTAATACTCATTATTACTAACACTGTGAGTTCCCTTTAATAAAGCAGTATGTCGGTTATTCCTAATACTCATTATTACTAACACTGCGAGTTCCCTTTAATAAAGCAGTATGTCGGTTATTTCTAATACTCGTTATTACTAACACTGCGAGTTCCCTTATATAAAGCAGTATGTCGGTTATTTCTAATACTCGTTATTACTAACACTGCGAGTTCCCTTTAATAAAGCAGTATGTCGGTTATTTCTAATACTCATTATTACTAACACTGCGAGTTCCCTTTAATAAAGCAGTATGTCGGTTATTTCTAATACTCATTATTACTAACACTGTGAGTTCCCTTTAATAAAGCAGTATGTCGGTTATTCCTAATACTCGTTATTACTAACACTGTGAGTTCCAGTTAATAAAGCAGTATGTCGGTTATTTCTAATACTCGTTATTACTAACACTGCGAGTTCCCTTTAATAAAGCAGTATGTCGGTTATTTCTAATACTCGTTATTACTAACACTGCGAGTTCCCTTATATAAAGCAGTATGTCGGTTATTTCTAATACTCGTTATTACTAACACTGCGAGTTCCCTTTAATAAAGCAGTATGTCGGTCATTTCTAATACTCATTATTACTAACACTGCGAGTTCCCTTTAATAAAGCAGTATGTCGGTTATTTCTAATACTCGTTATTACTAACACTGTGAGTTCCCTTTAATAAAGCAGTATGTCGGTTATTCCTAATACTCGTTATTACTAACACTGTGAGTTCCAGTTAATAAAGCAGTATGTCGGTTATTTCTAATACTCGTTATTACTAACACTGCGAGTTCCCTTTAATAAAGCAGTATGTCGGTTATTTCTAATACTCGTTATTACTAACACTGCGAGTTCCCTTATATAAAGCAGTATGTCGGTTATTTCTAATACTCGTTATTACTAACACTGTGAGTTCCCTTTAATAAAGCAGTATGTCGGTTATTTCTAATACTCCTTATTACTAACACTGTGAGTTCCCTTTAATAAAGCAGTATGTCGGTTATTTCTAATACTCGTTATTACTAACACTGCGAGTTCCCTTTAATAAAGCAGTATGTCGGTTATTTCTAATACTCGTTATTACTAACACTGCGAGTTCCCTTTAATAAAGCAGTATGTCGGTTATTTCTAATACTCATTATTACTAACACTGTGAGTTCCCTTTAATAAAGCAGTATGTCGGTTATTCCTAATACTCATTATTACTAACACTGCGAGTTCCCTTTAATAAAGCAGTATGTCGGTTATTCCTAATACTCATTATTACTAACACTGCGAGTTCCCTTTAATAAAGCAGTATGTCGGTTATTTCTAATACTCATTATTACTAACACTGCGAGTTCCCTTTAATAAAGCAGTATGTCGGTTATTTCTAATACTCGTTATTACTAACACTGTGAGTTCCAGTTAATAAAGCAGTATGTCGGTTATTTCTAATACTCGTTATTACTAACATTGTGAGTTCCCTTTAATAAAGCAGTATGTTGGTTATTTCTAATACTCGTTATTACTAACACTGCGAGTTCCCTTTAATAAAGCAGTATGTCGGTTATTTCTAATACTCGTTATTACTAACACTGCGAGTTCCCTTTAATAAAGCAGTATGTCGGTTATTTCTAATACTCGTTATTACTAACACTGCGAGTTCCCTTTAATAAAGCAGTATGTCGGTTATTTCTAATACTCGTTATTACTAACACTGCGAGTTCCCTTTAATAAAGTAGTATGTCGGTTATTTCTAATACTCATTATTACTAACACTGCGAGTTCCCTTTAATAAAGCAGTATGTCGGTTATTTCTAATACTCATTATTACTAACACTGTGAGTTCCCTTTAATAAAGCAGTATGTCGGTTATTTCTAATACTCGTTATTACTAACACTGTGAGTTCCAGTTAATAAAGCAGTATGTCGGTTATTTCTAATACTCATTATTACTAACACTGCGAGTTCCCTTTAATAAAGCAGTATGTCGGTTATTTCTAATACTCATTATTACTAACACTGCGAGTTCCCTTTAATAAAGCAGTATGTCGGTTATTTCTAATACTCATTATTACTAACACTGTGAGTTCCCTTTAATAAAGCAGTATGTCGGTTATTTCTAATACTCATTATTACTAACAGTGCGAGTTCCCTTATATAAAGCAGTATGTCGGTTATTTCTAATACTCATTATTACTAACACTGTGAGTTCCCTTTAATAAAGCAGTATGTCGGATATTTCTAATACTCGTTATTACTAACACTGCGAGTTCCCTTTAATAAAGCAGTATGTCGGTTATTTCTAATACTCGTTATTACTAACACTGCGAGTTCCCTTATATAAAGCAGTATGTCGGTTATTTCTAATACTCGTTATTACTAACACTGTGAGTTCCCTTTAATAAAGCAGTATGTCGGTTATTTCTAATACTCATTATTACTAACACTGCGAGTTCCCTTATATAAAGCAGTATGTCGGTTATTTCTAATACTCGTTATTACTAACACTGCGAGTTCCCTTTAATAAAGCAGTATGTCGGTTATTTCTAATACTCATTATTACTAACACTGCGAGTTCCCTTTAATAAAGCAGTATGTCGGTTATTTCTAATACTCATTATTACTAACACTGTGAGTTCCCTTTAATAAAGCAGTATGTCGGTTATTCCTAATACTCATTATTACTAACACTGCGAGTTCCCTTTAATAAAGCAGTATGTCGGTTATTTCTAATACTCGTTATTACTAACACTGCGAGTTCCCTTATATAAAGCAGTATGTCGGTTATTTCTAATACTCGTTATTACTAACACTGCGAGTTCCCTTTAATAAAGCAGTATGTCGGTTATTTCTAATACTCATTATTACTAACACTGCGAGTTCCCTTTAATAAAGCAGTATGTCGGTTATTTCTAATACTCATTATTACTAACACTGTGAGTTCCCTTTAATAAAGCAGTATGTCGGTTATTCCTAATACTCGTTATTACTAACACTGTGAGTTCCAGTTAATAAAGCAGTATGTCGGTTATTTCTAATACTCGTTATTACTAACACTGCGAGTTCCCTTTAATAAAGCAGTATGTCGGTTATTTCTAATACTCGTTATTACTAACACTGCGAGTTCCCTTTAATAAAGCAGTATGTCGGTTATTTCTAATACTCATTATTACTAACACTGTGAGTTCCCTTTAATAAAGCAGTATGTCGGTTATTTCTAATACTCATTATTACTAACAGTGCGAGTTCCCTTATATAAAGCAGTATGTCGGTTATTTCTAATACTCATTATTACTAACACTGTGAGTTCCCTTTAATAAAGCAGTATGTCGGATATTTCTAATACTCGTTATTACTAACACTGCGAGTTCCCTTTAATAAAGCAGTATGTCGGTTATTTCTAATACTCGTTATTACTAACAATGCGAGTTCCCTTATATAAAGCAGTATGTCGGTTATTTCTAATACTCGTTATTACTAACACTGTGAGTTCCCTTTAATAAAGCAGTATGTCGGTTATTTCTAATACTCATTATTACTAACACTGCGAGTTCCCTTATATAAAGCAGTATGTCGGTTATTTCTAATACTCGTTATTACTAACACTGCGAGTTCCCTTTAATAAAGCAGTATGTCGGTTATTTCTAATACTCATTATTACTAACACTGTGAGTTCCCTTTAATAAAGCAGTATGTCGGTTATTCCTAATACTCATTATTACTAACACTGCGAGTTCCCTTTAATAAAGCAGTATGTCGGTTATTTCTAATACTCGTTATTACTAACACTGCGAGTTCCCTTATATAAAGCAGTATGTCGGTTATTTCTAATACTCGTTATTACTAACACTGCGAGTTCCCTTTAATAAAGCAGTATGTCGGTCATTTCTAATACTCATTATTACTAACACTGCGAGTTCCCTTTAATAAAGCAGTATGTCGGTTATTTCTAATACTCGTTATTACTAACACTGCGAGTTCCCTTTAATAAAGCAGTATGTCGGTTATTTCTAATACTCGTTATTACTAACACTGCGAGTTCCCTTTAATAAAGCAGTATGTCGGTTATTTCTAATACTCATTATTACTAACACTGTGAGTTCCCTTTAATAAAGCAGTATGTCGGTTATTTCTAATACTCATTATTACTAACAGTGCGAGTTCCCTTATATAAAGCAGTATGTCGGTTATTTCTAATACTCATTATTACTAACACTGTGAGTTCCCTTTAATAAAGCAGTATGTCGGATATTTCTAATACTCGTTATTACTAACACTGCGAGTTCCCTTTAATAAAGCAGTATGTCGGTTATTTCTAATACTCGTTATTACTAACAATGCGAGTTCCCTTATATAAAGCAGTATGTCGGTTATTTCTAATACTCGTTATTACTAACACTGTGAGTTCCCTTTAATAAAGCAGTATGTCGGTTATTTCTAATACTCATTATTACTAACACTGCGAGTTCCCTTATATAAAGCAGTATGTCGGTTATTTCTAATACTCGTTATTACTAACACTGCGAGTTCCCTTTAATAAAGCAGTATGTCGGTTATTTCTAATACTCATTATTACTAACACTGTGAGTTCCCTTTAATAAAGCAGTATGTCGGTTATTCCTAATACTCATTATTACTAACACTGCGAGTTCCCTTTAATAAAGCAGTATGTCGGTTATTTCTAATACTCGTTATTACTAACACTGCGAGTTCCCTTATATAAAGCAGTATGTCGGTTATTTCTAATACTCGTTATTACTAACACTGCGAGTTCCCTTTAATAAAGCAGTATGTCGGTCATTTCTAATACTCATTATTACTAACACTGCGAGTTCCCTTTAATAAAGCAGTATGTCGGTTATTTCTAATACTCGTTATTACTAACACTGTGAGTTCCCTTTAATAAAGCAGTATGTCGGATATTTCTAATACTCATTATTACTAACACTGTGAGTTCCCTTTAATAAAGCAGTATGTCGGTTATTTCTAATACTCATTATTACTAACACTGTGAGTTCCCTTTAATAAAGCAGTATGTCGGTTATTCCTAATACTCGTTATTACTAACACTGTGAGTTCCAGTTAATAAAGCAGTATGTCGGTTATTTCTAATACTCGTTATTACTAACACTGCGAGTTCCCTTTAATAAAGCAGTATGTCGGTTATTTCTAATACTCGTTATTACTAACACTGCGAGTTCCCTTATATAAAGCAGTATGTCGGTTATTTCTAATACTCGTTATTACTAACACTGTGAGTTCCCTTTAATAAAGCAGTATGTCGGTTATTTCTAATACTCATTATTACTAACACTGCGAGTTCCCTTATATAAAGCAGTATGTCGGTTATTTCTAATACTCGTTATTACTAACACTGCGAGTTCCCTTTAATAAAGCAGTATGTCGGTTATTTCTAATACTCATTATTACTAACACTGCGAGTTCCCTTTAATAAAGCAGTATGTCGGTTATTTCTAATACTCATTATTACTAACACTGTGAGTTCCCTTTAATAAAGCAGTATGTCGGTTATTCCTAATACTCATTATTACTAACACTGCGAGTTCCCTTTAATAAAGCAGTATGTCGGTTATTTCTAATACTCGTTATTACTAACACTGCGAGTTCCCTTATATAAAGCAGTATGTCGGTTATTTCTAATACTCGTTATTACTAACACTGCGAGTTCCCTTTAATAAAGCAGTATGTCGGTTATTTCTAATACTCATTATTACTAACACTGCGAGTTCCCTTTAATAAAGCAGTATGTCGGTTATTTCTAATACTCATTATTACTAACACTGTGAGTTCCCTTTAATAAAGCAGTATGTCGGTTATTCCTAATACTCGTTATTACTAACACTGTGAGTTCCAGTTAATAAAGCAGTATGTCGGTTATTTCTAATACTCGTTATTACTAACACTGCGAGTTCCCTTTAATAAAGCAGTATGTCGGTTATTTCTAATACTCGTTATTACTAACACTGCGAGTTCCCTTTAATAAAGCAGTATGTCGGTTATTTCTAATACTCATTATTACTAACACTGTGAGTTCCCTTTAATAAAGCAGTATGTCGGTTATTTCTAATACTCATTATTACTAACAGTGCGAGTTCCCTTATATAAAGCAGTATGTCGGTTATTTCTAATACTCATTATTACTAACACTGTGAGTTCCCTTTAATAAAGCAGTATGTCGGATATTTCTAATACTCGTTATTACTAACACTGCGAGTTCCCTTTAATAAAGCAGTATGTCGGTTATTTCTAATACTCGTTATTACTAACACTGCGAGTTCCCTTATATAAAGCAGTATGTCGGTTATTTCTAATACTCGTTATTACTAACACTGTGAGTTCCCTTTAATAAAGCAGTATGTCGGTTATTTCTAATACTCATTATTACTAACACTGCGAGTTCCCTTATATAAAGCAGTATGTCGGTTATTTCTAATACTCGTTATTACTAACACTGCGAGTTCCCTTTAATAAAGCAGTATGTCGGTTATTTCTAATACTCATTATTACTAACACCGCGAGTTCCCTTTAATAAAGCAGTATGTCGGTTATTTCTAATACTCATTATTACTAACTCTGTGAGTTCCCTTTAATAAAGCAGTATGTCGGTTATTCCTAATACTCATTATTACTAACACTGCGAGTTCCCTTTAATAAAGCAGTATGTCGGTTATTTCTAATACTCGTTATTACTAACACTGCGAGTTCCCTTATATAAAGCAGTATGTCGGTTATTTCTAATACTCGTTATTACTAACACTGCGAGTTCCCTTTAATAAAGCAGTATGTCGGTCATTTCTAATACTCATTATTACTAACACTGCGAGTTCCCTTTAATAAAGCAGTATGTCGGTTATTTCTAATACTCGTTATTACTAACACTGTGAGTTCCCTTTAATAAAGCAGTATGTCGGTTATTCCTAATACTCGTTATTACTAACACTGTGAGTTCCAGTTAATAAAGCAGTATGTCGGTTATTTCTAATACTCGTTATTACTAACACTGCGAGTTCCCTTTAATAAAGCAGTATGTCGGTTATTTCTAATACTCGTTATTACTAACACTGCGAGTTCCCTTTAATAAAGCAGTATGTCGGTTATTTCTAATACTCATTATTACTAACACTGTGAGTTCCCTTTAATAAAGCAGTATGTCGGTTATTTCTAATACTCGTTATTACTAACACTGCGAGTTCCCTTTAATAAAGCAGTATGTTGGTTATTTCTAATACTCATTATTACTAACACTGCGAGTTCCCTTTAATAAAGCAGTATGTCGGTTATTCCTAATACTCATTATTACTAACACTGCGAGTTCCCTTTAATAAAGCAGTATGTCGGTTATTTCTAATACTCATTATTACTAACACTGCGAGTTCCCTTTAATAAAGCAGTATGTCGGTTATTTCTAATACTCGTTATTACTAACACTGTGAGTTCCAGTTAATAAAGCAGTATGTCGGTTATTTCTAATACTCGTTATTACTAACATTGTGAGTTCCCTTTAATAAAGCAGTATGTTGGTTATTTCTAATACTCGTTATTACTAACACTGCGAGTTCCCTTTAATAAAGCAGTATGTCGGTTATTTCTAATACTCGTTATTACTAACACTGCGAGTTCCCTTTAATAAAGCAGTATGTCGGTTATTTCTAATACTCATTATTACTAACACTGCGAGTTCCCTTTAATAAAGCAGTATGTCGGTTATTTCTAATACTCATTATTACTAACACTGCGAGTTCCCTTTAATAAAGCAGTATGTCGGTTATTCCTAATACTCATTATTACTAACACTGCGAGTTCCCTTTAATAAAGCAGTATGTCGGTTATTTCTAATACTCGTTATTACTAACACTGCGAGTTCTCTTTAATAAAGCAGTATGTCGGTTATTTCTAATACTCGTTATTACTAACACTGCGAGTTCCCTTTATTAAAGCAGTATGTCGGTTATTTCTAATACTCATTATTACTAACACTGCGAGTTCCCTTTAATAAAGCAGTATGTCGGTTATTTCTAATACTCATTATTACTAACACTGTGAGTTCCCTTTAATAAAGCAGTATGTCGGTTATTTCTAATACTCGTTATTACTAACACTGTGAGTTCCAGTTAATAAAGCAGTATGTCGGTTATTTCTAATACTCATTATTACTAACACTGCGAGTTCCCTTTAATAAAGCAGTATGTCGGTTATTTCTAATACTCATTATTACTAACACTGCGAGTTCCCTTTAATAAAGCAGTATGTCGATTATTTCTAATACTCATTATTACTAACACTGTGAGTTCCCTTTAATAAAGCAGTATGTCGGTTATTTCTAATACTCATTATTACTAACAGTGCGAGTTCCCTTATATAAAGCAGTATGTCGGTTATTTCTAATACTCATTATTACTAACACTGTGAGTTCCCTTTAATAAAGCAGTATGTCGGATATTTCTAATACTCGTTATTACTAACACTGCGAGTTCCCTTTAATAAAGCAGTATGTCGGTTATTTCTAATACTCGTTATTACTAACACTGCGAGTTCCCTTATATAAAGCAGTATGTCGGTTATTTCTAATACTCGTTATTACTAACACTGTGAGTTCCCTTTAATAAAGCAGTATGTCGGTTATTTCTAATACTCATTATTACTAACACTGCGAGTTCCCTTATATAAAGCAGTATGTCGGTTATTTCTAATACTCGTTATTACTAACACTGCGAGTTCCCTTTAATAAAGCAGTATGTCGGTTATTTCTAATACTCATTATTACTAACACTGCGAGTTCCCTTTAATAAAGCAGTATGTTAGTTATTTCTAATACTCGTTATTACTAACACTGTGAGTTCCCTTTAATAAAGCAGTATGTCGGTTATTTCTAATACTCGTTATTACTAACACTGTGAGTTCCCTTTAATAAAGCAGTATGTCGGTTATTTCTAATACTCATTATTACTAACACTGTGAGTTCCCTTTAATAAAGCAGTATGTCGGTTATTCCTAATACTCATTATTACTAACACTGCGAGTTCCCTTTAATAAAGCAGTATGTCGGTTATTTCTAATACTCGTTATTACTAACACTGCGAGTTCCCTTATATAAAGCAGTATGTCGGTTATTTCTAATACTCGTTATTACTAACACTGCGAGTTCCCTTTAATAAAGCAGTATGTCGGTTATTTCTAATACTCATTATTACTAACACTGCGAGTTCCCTTTAATAAAGCAGTATGTCGGTTATTTCTAATACTCATTATTACTAACACTGTGAGTTCCCTTTAATAAAGCAGTATGTCGGTTATTCCTAATACTCGTTATTACTAACACTGTGAGTTCCAGTTAATAAAGCAGTATGTCGGTTATTTCTAATACTCGTTATTACTAACACTGCGAGTTCCCTTTAATAAAGCAGTATGTCGGTTATTTCTAATACTCGTTATTACTAACACTGCGAGTTCCCTTTAATAAAGCAGTATGTCGGTTATTTCTAATACTCATTATTACTAACACTGTGAGTTCCCTTTAATAAAGCAGTATGTCGGTTATTTCTAATACTCGTTATTACTAACACTGCGAGTTCCCTTTAATAAAGCAGTATGTTGGTTATTTCTAATACTCGTTATTACTAACACTGCGAGTTCCCTTTAATAAAGCAGTATGTCGGTTATTTCTAATACTCGTTATTACTAACACTGCGAGTTCCCTTTAATAAAGCAGTATGTCGGTTATTCCTAATACTCGTTATTACTAACACTGTGAGTTCCAGTTAATAAAGCAGTATGTCGGTTATTTCTAATACTCGTTATTACTAACACTGCGAGTTCCCTTTAATAAAGCAGTATGTCGGTTATTTCTAATACTCATTATTACTAACACTGTGAGTTCCCTTTAATAAAGCAGTAAGTCGGTTATTTCTAATACTCGTTATTACTAACACTGTGAGTTCCAGTTAATAAAGCAGTATGTCGGTTATTTCTAATACTCGTTATTACTAACACTGTGAGTTCCCTTTAATAAAGCAGTATGTCGGTTATTTCTAATACTCGTTATTACTAACACTGTGAGTTCCCTTTAATAAAGCAGTATGTCGGTTATTTCTAATACTCATTATTACTAACACTGTGAGTTCCCTTTAATAAAGCAGTATGTCGGTTATTTCTAATACTCGTTATTACTAACACTGCGAGTTCCCTTTAATAAAGCAGTATGTCGGTTATTTCTAATACTCGTTATTACTAACACTGCGAGTTCCCTTTAATAAAGCAGTATGTCGGTTATTTCTAATACTCGTTATTACTAACACTGCGAGTTCCCTTTAATAAAGCAGTATGTCGGTTATTTCTAATACTCATTATTACTAACACTGAGAGTTCCCTTTAATAAAGCAGTATGTCGGTTATTTCTAATACTCATTATTACTAACACTGCGAGTTCCCTTTAATAAAGCAGTATGTCGGTTATTTCTAATACTCATTATTACTAACACTGCGAGTTCCCTTTAATAAAGCAGTATGTCGGTTATTTCTAATACTCATTATTACTAACACTGCGAGTTCCCTTTAATAAAGCAGTATGTCGGTTATTTCTAATACTCGTTATTACTAACACTGTGAGTTCCCTTTAATAAAGCAGCATGTCGGTTATTTCTAATACTCGTTATTACTAACACTGTGAGTTCCCTTTAATAAAGCAGTATGTCGGTTATTTCTAATACTCGTTATTACTAACACTGCGAGTTCCCTTTAATAAAGCAGTATGTCGGTTATTTCTAATACTCATTATTACTAACACTGCGAGTTCCCTTTAATAAAGCAGTATGTCGGTTATTTCTAATACTCGTTATTACTAACACTGCGAGTTCCCTTTAATAAAGCAGTATGTCGGTTATTCCTAATACTCATTATTACTAACACTGTGAGTTCCCTTTAATAAAGCAGTATGTCGGTTATTTCTAATACTCGTTATTACTAACACTGCGAGTTCCCTTTAATAAAGCAGTATGTCGGTTATTTCTAATACTCGTTATTACTAACACTGTGAGTTCCAGTTAATAAAGCAGTATGTCGGTTATTTCTAATACTCGTTATTACTAACACTGCAAGTTCCCTTTAATAAAGCAGTATGTCGGTTATTTCTAATACTCGTTATTACTAACACTGCGAGTTCCCTTTAATAAAGCAGTATGTCGGTTATTTCTAATACTCTTTATTACTAACACTGCGAGTTCCCTTTAATAAAGCAGTATGTCGGTTATTTCTAATACTCATTATTACTAACACTGCGAGTTCCCTTTAATAAAGCAGTATGTCGGTTATTTCTAATACTCATTATTACTAACATTGTGAGTTCCCTTTAATAAAGCAGTATGTCGGTTATTTCTAATACTCATTATTACTAACACTACGAGTTCCCTTTAATAAAGCAGTATGTCGGTTATTTCTAATACTCGTTATTACTAACACTGCGAGTTCCCTTTAATAAAGCAGTATGTCGGTTATTTCTAATACTCATTATTACTAACACTGCGAGTTCCCTTTAATAAAGCAGTATGTCGATTATTTCTAATACTCGTTATTACTAACACTGTGAGTTCCCTTTAATAAAGCAGTATGTCGGTTATTTCTAATACTCGTTATTACTAACACTGCGAATTCCCTTTAATAAAGCAGTATGTCGGTTATTTCTAATACTCATTATTACTAACAGTGCGAGTTCCCTTTAATAAAGCAGTATGTCGGTTATTTCTAATACTCATTATTACTAACACTGCGAGTTCCCTTTAATAAAGCAGTATGTTAGTTATTTCTAATACTCGTTATTACTAACACTGCGAGTTCCCTTTAATAAAGCAGTATGTCGGTTATTTCTAATACTCATTATTACTAACACTGCGAGTTCCCTTTAATAAAGCAGTATGTCGGTTATTTCTAATACTCATTATTACTAACACTGCGAGTTCCCTTTAATAAAGCAGTATGTCGGTTATTTCTAATACTCATTATTACTAACACTGCGAGTTCCCTTTAATAAAGCAGTATGTCGGTTATTTCTAATACTCGTTATTACTAACACTGCGAGTTCCCTTTAATAAAGCAGTATGTCGGTTATTCCTAATACTCATTATTACTAACACTGTGAGTTCCCTTTAATAAAGCAGTATGTCGGATATTTCTAATACTCATTATTACTAACACTGTGAGTTCCCTTTAATAAAGCAGTATGTCGGTTATTTCTAATACTCGTTATTACTAACACTGTGAGTTCCCTTTAATAAAGCAGTATGTCGGTTATTTCTAATACTCGTTATTACTAACACTGCGAGTTCCCTTTAATAAAGCAGTATGTCGGTTATTCCTAATACTCATTATTACTAACACTGCGAGTTCCCTTTAATAAAGCAGTATGTCGGTTATTTCTAATACTCGTTATTACTAACACTGTGAGTTCCCTTTAATAAAGCAGTATGTCGGTTATTTCTAATACTCGTTATTACGAACACTGTGAGTTCCCTTTAATAAAGCAGTATGTCGGTTATTTCTAATACTCGTTATTACTAACACTGCGAGTTCCCTTTAATAAAGCAGTATGTCGGTTATTTCTAATACTCATTATTACTAACACTGCGAGTTCCCTTTAATAAAGCAGTATGTCGGTTATTTCTAATACTCATTATTACTAACACTGCGAGTTCCCTTTAATAAAGCAGTATGTTAGTTATTTCTAATACTCGTTATTACTAACACTGCGAGTTCCCTTTAATAAAGCAGTATGTCGGATATTTCTAATACTCGTTATTACTAACACTGCGAGTTCCCTTATATAAAGCAGTATGTCGGTTATTTCTAATACTCGTTATTACTAACACTGCGAGTTCCCTTTAATAAAGCAGTATGTCGGTTATTTCTAATACTCATTATTACTAACACTGCGAGTTCCCTTTAATAAAGCAGTATGTCGGTTATTTCTAATACTCATTATTACTAACACTGCGAGTTCCCTTTAATAAAGCAGTATGTCGGTTATTTCTAATACTCGTTATTACTAACACTGCGAGTTCCCTTTAATAAAGCAGTATGTCGGTTATTTCTAATACTCATTATTACTAACACTGCGAGTTCCCTTTAATAAAGCAGTATGTCGGTTATTTCTAATACTCATTATTACTAACACTGCGAGTTCCCTTTAATAAAGCAGTATGTCGGTTATTTCTAATACTCATTATTACTAACACTGTGAGTTCCCTTTAATAAAGCAGTATGTCGGTTATTTCTAATACTCGTTATTACTAACACTGCGAGTTCCCTTTAATAAAGCAGTATGTCGGTTATTTCTAATACTCGTTATTACTAACACTGCGAGTTCCCTTTAAGCAGTTGTTGGCACAGTAAGTCCCCTTTAAGTTAATGCAGCATTTACATAGTTAAAAGCCATTGTCTCCTCTCTCTCTCTTTCTCTCCACCCAAGTTGGTGAAACCTTCCCCCTCCCTCCCTCCCTCCCTCCCTCACCTGCCCCCTCTCCAATCACCATCCTACAAACTTCTTCCTTTTTTAAGGATTTGGGAGGTTTCCCCCCTCTCCCTCCCCCCCAGCCTCTTAGATTCCCCTCTTTTATGTCTGGATGTTAGAGACAGTTTGAAGCTGTTAGTTGGGTACAGAGTGGGCACTCAGCACTCACACTGAGGAAGCCGGGTCCCTGGGAGAGAGAGAGAGAGAGAGAGAGAGAGAGAGAGAGAGAGAGAGAGAGAGAGAGAGAGAGAGAGAGAGAGAGAGAGAGAGTGAGAGTGTGCAGGATACAGTGTCTCTCTCATTGCTACATTGCACAGTCTCTTACAGTGCAGGATACAGTGTCTCTCTCATTGCTACATTGCACAGTCTCTTACAGTGCAGGATTACTCTGGGCACAGTGTCTCTATACTGGACTAGCAAGAACCCCAAATCTGATCTCCAGCTGTGAACATCTGTCTGGGAGCCATGTATCTGAGTGGGACCCTATTAACTGTGTCACTGCTGCTGCTTAGCCAGGTGAGTAGTGTAACCCCCTCAGTGCCAGCTCAGTGCTGTGCCTATTTACAAAGTGATTTCATCAAAGCTAAGTCAGTTTTTGTGGATTCTGTGATTTTTATACTTTGTTTAGTGTTTGCTGTCTGTCTAATGTCCACACTGACTCAGTTCTGGAGTTTTGGGTTTTCGGGGTGATTCCCATTCTGGTAAAGGGCTGCTGCCCAGATTTTGGCATTTGGGCGCCTATTGTTTAAGTATTAGGCGTGAGCGGTTTTATACCTTAACCGGTTTATTTGCTGTCTTCAGAATTGTACACTTTTTCTTCTGTTTGGCTGTTTTGTACATTGGCCAGTTCGGCCAGGGCAATATGAACAATGTCTGGCTAATGTGAAGATTAGTTTCAATTTCTATGCAGGATAAGCGCAGACAATATTCTGTAACTGATTCCAGGATAGGTAATAGAGGTTTAGGGCGGCAGTCATTTCATTTTTTCTTTCTGTATAAATGTATGTGACTTGTTACCGCAGCAATTCTTCAAGTAATCCTGTGAAATGATTTCAATTGGCTTTTATGATATGATGGAGATGATATCCGCTGAATGGTGAATTAACCGCAAACTATATTTAAGTCAGAATAGTCCAGGTTTTTTCTGGGTTATTTGTGAAGTGGAAGGGAATTACAAATTTGAGGCCAAACCAGCCGAGCTGTAAAAGTTTACAAAACTCGGTCCTGCGCTCTAACTCCCACTATCATTTTTTTGGAGCGTTGAAAAATGAAAAAGTTTAAAAGTTTTGCAACTTGTGCGCCCTGGCTCCGAATCTGCAACTCTCCCCAAATTCTCTGTTTTGTGAAAAACCTGTTGAGTACTATTTGCAATTTGACTATTTAGCGAATAAACCCCTCGACATTAAATAACGAAACACGTAAAACCTTTATGCCACAACAGCTGAGTGCAACATTGTACAACCCCCCTGTATGTGCATGTGAGATGGCCACTTATAATTAGCAAACTTGGGTTTGAATTCACTATTTAGTGGATAAAACCTGCACGTTTTCACCTTGGGTTTCTGCAAAGTGGCCAATGGCATTTGCTCTTAGGAAATGCTTTCTTGCTTTATATACTTGTTGGCGTTCCTTGTGTACAGCGCTGCTGAACATGTTGGTGCTCCTAAAAAAAACCACACAATTATTTAGAATATGCCAAAACAGGGAATTTACAGGTGTTCGTTGCTATTCCGACTTCAATTCACTACGATATGGAACTTAATGAATGAACTCCCAAGCGATAAATTGTCACAGTAAGACACAAATCTGCCAATAATGAATAATTGAACAGGTATTTGAAACTTTTAGGCCAAATTGGGAGAAATTCTCCCGGTGTATCGATTTCACCAGCTCTACTTGTTGTATATAATATGGTCATTTTCTTTTTCCTTTATTTAAAATTCTGACATTAGTAAATACGACCCACTGACCATGCCTGGCTCATGCCTGTGGCCCACGAAGGGTTAAAATAATATCTCTCTGTGCGCCGCAGCATGCAGAGCAAATTAGATTGCAAGCTCTTTTGGCATGGGGTCAAGAATGCTCCGCTTATAAACCTCTCATACATCCTGGCAGACAAAACGCGTTCTGTGTTTGAGCTCTCTGTGTGATGATGTCACAAAAAAGGTGTTTTATTCCTCAAATGACTGAGGAGAAGCATGGCAGACAAGAATTAGAAAGAGGGATGTGTAAACTTGTTTATACATGCTGCCGCTCATTAGGGAAAAAACGCACCCTCTGATCCTATAAAAAGATTAGGCAGGAGGGGATGAAACATGTCCCACACGTTAATGTCAGCAGGAGACTCTGTCACCGGCCAAAAATTTGTATAACTTTAACCTCTTAAGGACCAAACTTCTGGAATAAAAGGGAATCATGACATGTCACACATGTCATGTGTCCTTAAGGGGTTAAAGACTAACCATCGTGCAGGAGTCGACAATCTTTCGGCACTCCAGATGTTGTCAACTACATCACCCATGATGCTTCTAACAGTCATAATGCTGGCAAAGCGTCAGGGGAGATGTAGTCCATAACATCTGGTGTGCCGTAGGTTGCCTAGCCCTGCAGAGGTGGCCGTGTGTGCGGTTCTGCTTGGCATACAAGGGGTTAATCCATTTTTAATAATTTGATTTATTTTTGACTTTCTTTTTTATCTTAGTCATTATTTTATCTTATGTTGTCAGTGGATGGACTTAAATAGAATATATATGTAGACGGGTGTTCATTTAAAAAAAAAAAAACGCATTTAAAGCATTATATTGGTTTCTAAATATGTCAGCTGAAGGTGCGGATAAAGTTTTAGATGTTCCGTTCTCGCTTTATGTAAATCGCCAACATGGCTGCCTTTTTAGTAAAATTGGAGAATAATCAGATGTGCTGGAACCCAAGTGGGCACAATATGTTTTTCCATTCGTACTAGAAGGGTAAGGCTGTTGCGTGATGGGAATCTAAATAGACATGTTCGCAAATTTAACTAAATTGCATGGTTTGTGCAGTGTTATGTCGGAGGTTTTAAAACTCTTAACCGCAGAACATGCAGTGTTAAATCAAAATAAAAAGAGGCAAAATACTTCTACATTTTCACTTAAATATCTTTTTTTTTTCGCTGGGAGCTGCGTGACCAACAGACTTCAAAGATTTGAAACGTTGGTGTCTATAAAGTGTTTCAGAAGTGAGTCATTTTACGGCCCTTTGTGCGGTGTACAAAGCCATTTGTCAGTGGGGGAAAGCTGATGTGGAAAGACAGGAATTTGTAGAACGATACAATGGGATGTTAATGTTGGCATCTTAATTGAAACAAGCAAACTGTACTGCTGTCTCCTATTATAGTCTTTTTTGCGTTTGTACTTGAATTACCTACAATCTACAGAAAAACCAATGGCGGCTCACAATTTAAAACACGCTGGCTCTGTAAATGGGCGTAAAATGTCCTTTCTGGAAGCCATTATTTCCTTGACATCACTGTTACGCAGAATGGGTTTTCTGGGTATTGTACGGTATTCCTTGTTCAACTGGGTCTGTTATGGTGACTGTGTCTCTGCGTTAATGAGAAACAGGCATTGCTGCGCACTCTGCTATAAAATATATTACTTTCTGTGCAGAAAGAATTGACATCAAATATTTTGCGAGATGAACTCTGACATGCATGGGTGCTCGGGGTCACTGTAATGCAATGAATACCAGCGAGATGGAGATTTCATAGAAAAAGGTCCAGGGTACCGTCCTCAGGATGTGTGTCTGGTCAGAGGAAGGACAAACGGTGTGAAACTAACAGGGGAAGCTCAGAGAGGATGTGGCACCTCTGAGATGTTTGCACAGCCCTGCTGTTTGCGAGCCTCTCAGGGCGCAGTCTGCCATACTGTGTGAATGGCTGGGATGGAGGCACAGTGCATTGTGGGAGGGACACTAGGCCAAGAGCTGCACATGACGTTATGGAATGGAGATACCATGTGCTTTGGAATTATTACAGTTGCAGGGTGTGAATATTTGGGTGCGTCCCTGGTTATATTCTCTATCTGTTCATCGTGTATCTGACAGCAGTTTGATCCGGGGGATTCCTCTAGCCCCAGCTATCAGATCATGGTTCTCACCCCACAGCAGTGTTTCTGTTCTTTGTTTATATGGTATTTGGGTGCATTGGGTATTAGCCAAACATTGACGGGTATTATGTCTTACCTGGTGCAAGAAATCAAGTGTTCCTGTGAGATGCTGCGGTGCTGAATAAGCCAAGAGGTGCCAGACATTCCTTCTAACCATTAAAGTAGTTTGTCTGGGGTTTTCACCACACTGGCTGGGCTTTGGCCACAGAGACTAGAATTTGGCCACACGGGCTAGGTTTTGGTCATACAGGCTACATTATGGCCACACAGGCCGAGTTTTGGCCACACCGACTAGAATTTGGCCACTAGGCCAAGTTTTGGCCACAGAGACTAGAATTTGGCCACACAGGCTGGGTTTTGGTCACACAGGCTGCATTATGGCCACACTGGCCGGGTTTTGGCCACACTGGCTGGGTTTTGGCCGCACATTCTGGGATTTGGCCAGCTTGGCTGGGTTCTGGACAGTCAGAATCTCTATATTATAACCAATTATTGTCCATATTCTCTCCTGGGAGACCGTATACGTTATATCTCGTACCTTCTGGAATTATAATCTTGCATGTACTCTAATAAACAGTTATAGAGCAGAGACAATGTAATTATATAACCATTTAATTCCCTTTAGTGATAATGTCTGTACACCCTGACGCATTGTGTGGCAGCCTTGGCCACGATTTGAGGATTTCCCAACCTGTTCACAAGGATCACTAATTAGTTCACCTGTTCTAAAGCAGGATTTATTCTGCCTCTCGGTGCGATTCTTGGTGAGAGCTTTGATGAATGTATCGATTAAACGGTATGTGTAATATTCAGTTGCCCAGTTGAGATGTCAGTTCTAGCACTAAGCTTGCTTGGAAAAAGGGCTTCAAATTCCTAATTTCCTTAAAGGAACACTATAGTCACCTAAATTACTTTAGCTAAATAAAGCAGTTTTAGTGTATAGATCATTCCCCTGCAATTTCACTGCTCAATTCACTGTCATTTAGGAGTTAAATCACTTTGTTTCTGTTTATGCAGCCCTAGCCACACCTCCCCTGGCTATGATTGACAGAGCCTGCATGGAAAAAAAAACTGGTTTCACTTTCAAACAGATGTAATTTACCTTAAATAATTGTATCTCAATCTCTAAATTGAACTTTAATCACATACAGGAGGCTCTTGCAGGGTCTAGCAAGCTATTAACATAGCAGGGGATAAGAAAATCTTAATTAAACAGAACTTGCAATAAAGAAAGCCTAAATAGGGCTCTATTTACAGGAAGTGTTTATGGAAGGCTGTGCAAGTCACATGCAGGAAGGTGTGACTAGGGTTCATAAACAAAGGGATTTAACTCCTAAATGGCAGAGGATTGAGCAGTGAGGCTGCAGGGGCATGTTCTATACACCAAAACTGCTTCATTAAGCTAAAGTTGTTCAGGTGACTATAGTGTCCCTTTAAATGAAAGGTTTAAAGTGCAGCCTGGCACCCTTCCCTTGCATGCTTGCCCACAGAGCTTGCTCTCTGGTTGGGGACGCTGTTGCAGACAGTCTGGCATCTCATTCTCAAGGGTTCGTTCATGATCCGAGAGAAACTTGCACTGAGTTTGCAACGTAATATTTTTTGCTCCTAGACAGTCTGTGGAAGCTGTCAGTGAATCCAGTTACCCTCTGATTTCCTGGAACGGGGTATTTGTGGTCCTCATTAACTGTTTGGGATAATAACCCATCTCTGGAACCATGATTTTGCGCATCTTGCTTGTCATAGAGTATATATGGGGATCTTTCTGTCCAACGAGAACCATTACTCTGCTGTCAGACTACATTTCCCATAATTCTCTGCCAGTCCATGTCTGAAATCAGATCATGGAATTTGCAGTCGGAATATCAGCAGCAGAGTCTGTTCGTCCTCATCTGGATGTTCTTTGCTCTACAAATGCTCTTCAGTTAGGTTCTCTGGGATGGAAGTGCAGGCAGGAGTGCCACTGAACTCACAGGAAGTGGAAAGGTTAATATTTGGGATCAATAAAGCAATATTAATATGAACGCCTGCCGCCAGTCGTGGCCGCAGGCCCAGGATACCCGAGTGGTCGCTGTAGATATGAATTACAGCTGTGTGTAGTGGGTGGATTCAGGATTGTTTTAATACTTTCTCTGTTACGTGTGCCCTTCACAGTAATAGATCTTAATTTTTATAACTATGTTAATTCTATAAGTATTAATCAATGCAGCCTTACCGGGGGGAATTAAACCAAATGTTTCTCTGTTTGTAAATACAAGAAATACAGTCCTTTCTAGATCTCCAGAAACTCTATAGCATTAGGAATACAAACCTGTATCTTATGGTGCCCCTGTCCCTAGTTATATTGTTATAGGAAAATGGGTGAAAGGGATTTTATTTACCCTTGTCCCTACTGGCATCTCCCCCTCCCGCCATAATATCGAGGAGATATCACTTCCTCCTATCGGCGGTCCAATCCAATGCTGAGGGCGCCGGATGCACATGCGCAGCCGTTTCTGTATGTGCATCCAATGCTTCTCATAGGGAAACATGGAATCCACTGCTTTCTTATGAACTGCAGTTTTACTTAGTATTTCAACCGAAAACACCTCTAGCGTCTGTCAGTGTCTGAGGGTCAGAGCCGCCTTTTACCCTTCAAAGAAAACATTGCCCTTTCTAGAATTTGGCAATGTTTTACCTTGGTGTGTCTGAAAGCATAACAGAGCTCCACAGCAATAATACTCCCAATAATGTGTCTGAGTGTATAACAGAGCTCCACAGCAATAATACTCCCAGTAATGTGTCTGAGTGTATAACAGAGCTCCACAGCAATAATACTCCCAGTAATGTGTCTGAGTGTATAACAGAGCTCCACAGCAATAATACTCCCAGTAATGTGTCTGAGTGTATAACAGAGCTCCCCAGCAATAATACTCCCAGTAATGTGTCTGTGTGTATAACAGAGCCCCACAGTAATAATGCTCCCAGTAATGTGTCTGAGTGTATAACAGAGCTCCACAGCAATAATACTCCCAGTAACGTGTCTGAGTGTATAACAGAGCTCCACAGCAATAATACTCCCAGTAATGTGTCTGAGTGTATAACAGAGCTCCACAGCGATAATACTCCCAGTAATGTGTCTGAGTGTATAACAGAGCTCCACAGCAATAATACTCCCAGTAATGTGACTGAGTGTATGACAGAGCTCCACAGTAATAATGCTCCCAGTAATGTGTCTGAGTGTATAACAGAGCTCCACAGCAATAATACTCCCAGTAATGTGTCTGAGTGTATAACAGAGCTCCACAGCAATAATACTCCCAGTAATGTGTCTGAGTGTATAACAGAGCTCCACAGCAATAATACTCCCAGTAATGTGTCTGAGTGTATAACAGAGCCCCACAACAATAATACTCCCAGTAATGTGTCTGAGTGTATAACAGAGCTCCACAGCAATAATACCCCCAGTAATGTGTCTGAGTGTATAACAGAACTCCACGGTAATAATACTCCCAGTAATGTGTCTGAGTGTATAACAGAGCTCCACAGCAATAATACTCCCAGTAATGTGTCTGAGTGTATAACAGAGCTCCACAGCAATAATACTCCCAGTAATGTGTCTGAAAGCACAACAGAGCTCCACAGCAATAATACTCCCAGTAATGTGTCTGAGTGTATAACAGAGCTCCACAGCAATAATACTCCCAGTAATGTGTATGAGTGTATAACAGAGCTCCACAGTAATAATACTCCCAGTAATGTGTCTGAGTGTATAACAGAGCTCCACAGCAATAATACTCCCAGTAATGTGTCTCAGTGTATAACAGAGCTCCACAGCAATAATACTCCCAGTAATGTGTCTGAGTGTATAGCAGAGCTCCACAGCAATAATACTCCCAGTAATGTGTCTGAGTGTATAACAGAGCTCCACGGTAATAATACTCCCAGTAATGTGTCTGAGTGTATAACAGAGCTCCACAGCAATAATACTCCCAGTAATGTGTCTGAAAGCATAACAGAGCTCCACAGCAATAATACTCCCAGTAATGTGTCTGAGTGTATAACAGAGCTCCACAGCAATAATACTCCCAGTAATGTGTCTGAGTGTATAACAGAGCTCCACAGCAATAATACTCCCAGTAATGTGTCTGAAAGCACAACAGAGCTCCACAGCAATAATACTCCCAGTAATGTGTCTGAGTGTATAACAGAGCTCCACAGCAATAATACTCCCAGTAATGTGTCTGAGTGTATAACAGAGCTCCACAGCAATAATACTCCCAGTAATGTGTATCAGTGTATAACAGAGCCCCACAGTAATAATACTCCCAGTAATGTGTCTGAGTGTATAACAGAGCCCCACAGTAATAATGCTCCCAGTAATGTGTCTGAGTGTATAACAGAGCTCCACAGCAATAATACTCCCAGTAATGTGACTGAGTGTATGACAGAGCTCCACAGTAATAATGCTCCCAGTAATGTGTCTGAGTGTATAACAGAGCTCCACAGCAATAATACTCCCAGTAATGTGTATGAGTGTATAACAGAGCTCCACAGTAATAATACTCCCAGTAATGTGTCTGAGTGTATAACAGAGCTCCACAGCAATAATACTCCCAGTAATGTGTCTGAGTGTATAACAGAGCTCCACAGCAATAATACTCCCAGTAATGTGTCTCAGTGTATAGCAGAGCTCCACAGCAATAATACTCCCAGTAATGTGTCTGAGTGTATAACAGAGCTCCACGGTAATAATACTCCCAGTAATGTGTCTGAGTGTATAACAGAGCTCCACAGCAATAATACTCCCAGTAATGTGTCTGAGTGTATAACAGAGCCCCACAACAATAATACTCCCAGTAATGTGTCTGAGTGTATAACAGAGCTCCACAGCAATAATACCCCCAGTAATGTGTCTGAGTGTATAACAGAACTCCATGGTAATAATACTCCCAGTAATGTGTCTGAGTGTATAACAGAGCTCCACAGCAATAATACTCCCAGTAATGTGTCTGAGTGTATAACAGAGCTCCACAGCAATAATACTCCCAGTAATGTGTCTGAAAGCACAACAGAGCTCCACAGCAATAATACTCCCAGTAATGTGTCTGAGTGTATAACAGAGCTCCACAGCAATAATACTCCCAGTAATGTGTATGAGTGTATAACAGAGCTCCACAGTAATAATACTCCCAGTAATGTGTCTGAGTGTATAACAGAGCTCCACAGCAATAATACTCCCAGTAATGTGTCTGAGTGTATAACAGAGCTCCACAGCAATAATACTCCCAGTAATGTGTCTCAGTGTATAACAGAGCTCCACAGCAATAATACTCCCAGTAATGTGTCTGAGTGTATAACAGAGCTCCACAGCAATAATACTCCCAGTAATGTGTCTGAGTGTATAGCAGAGCTCCACAGCAATAATACTCCCAGTAATGTGTCTGAGTGTATAACGGAGCTCCACAGCAATAATACTCCCAGTAATGTGTCTGAAAGCATAACAGAGCTCCACAGCAATAATACTCCCAGTAATGTGTCTGAGTGTATAACAGAGCTCCACGGTAATAATACTCCCAGTAATGTGTCTGAGTGTATAACAGAGCTCCACAGCAATAATACTCCCAGTAATGTGAGTGTATAACAGAGCTCCACAGCAATAATACTCCCAGTAATGTGTCTGAGTGTATAACAGAGCTCCACGGTAATAATACTCCCAGTAATGTGTCTGAGTGTATAACAGAGCTCCACAGCAATAATACTCCCAGTAATGTGAGTGTATAACAGAGCTCCACAGCAATAATACTCCCAGTAATGTGTCTGAGTGTATAACAGAGCTCCACAGCAATAATACTCCCAGTAATGTGTCTGAGTGTATAACAGAGCTCCACAGCAATAATACTCCCAGTAATGTGTCTGAGTGTATAACAGAGCCCCACAACAATAATACTCCCAGTAATGTGTCTGAGTGTATAACAGAGCTCCACAGCAATAATACCCCCAGTAATGTGTCTGAGTGTATAACAGAACTCCATGGTAATAATACTCCCAGTAATGTGTCTGAGTGTATAACAGAGCTCCACAGCAATAATACTCCCAGTAATGTGTCTGAGTGTATAACAGAGCTCCACAGCAATAATACTCCCAGTAATGTGTCTGAAAGCACAACAGAGCTCCACAGCAATAATACTCCCAGTAATGTGTCTGAGTGTATAACAGAGCTCCACAGCAATAATACTCCCAGTAATGTGTATGAGTGTATAACAGAGCTCCACAGTAATAATACTCCCAGTAATGTGTCTGAGTGTATAACAGAGCTCCACAGCAATAATACTCCCAGTAATGTGTCTGAGTGTATAACAGAGCTCCACAGCAATAATACTCCCAGTAATGTGTCTCAGTGTATAACAGAGCTCCACAGCAATAATACTCCCAGTAATGTGTCTGAGTGTATAACAGAGCTCCACAGCAATAATACTCCCAGTAATGTGTCTGAGTGTATAGCAGAGCTCCACAGCAATAATACTCCCAGTAATGTGTCTGAGTGTATAACGGAGCTCCACAGCAATAATACTCCCAGTAATGTGTCTGAAAGCATAACAGAGCTCCACAGCAATAATACTCCCAGTAATGTGTCTGAGTGTATAACAGAGCTCCACGGTAATAATACTCCCAGTAATGTGTCTGAGTGTATAACAGAGCTCCACAGCAATAATACTCCCAGTAATGTGAGTGTATAACAGAGCTCCACAGCAATAATACTCCCAGTAATGTGTCTGAGTGTATAACAGAGCTCCACAGCAATAATACTCCCAGTAATGTGTCTGAGTGTATAACAGAGCTCCACAGCAATAATACTCCCAGTAATGTATCTGAGTGTATAACAGAGCTCCACAGCAATAATACTCCCAGTAATGTGTCTTTAAACTACAATAAATGTGTTTAGAAATCAGTCTGTGTAAATGATCTTGTTATAAATTTTATTTTAGTTGTATAAACGATTAATACATCACCTAAAGTTTCTCAGAACAGTCCCACACCCCTTCCCTCCCGTCCCTGGCCACGCCACTTACACCCATAAAATGAAAGGATTCCTCATTATCCGTTTGAAATTTTGGAAGGTGTGCGTCTTGTGAACACCCAACTAAGTCGCATTGATTTGTATAGTATTCATATTCAGGGCATGATTTATAAATTCCCATTGGGCCATGGTTAATTTAAAGGGACACTCAACCAGCATAGCCGTTGTTATGTTCCTCGCACTAGTCATGGTGCACAAATTTCCTTTTAACTGCAGTGATTCGCAAAAGTTACACAGCTACCAGCCTATTCCATTAGTAACTGCTGTCAATGGCGGAAATGATATTTCTGCTTCTGTACATCCAGTTTTTTTTACACCCCCCTCCCCTCGTCACCTTTTTTCACAGCTTATTGTAATAGAGCTTGAGCTGAATCCGATCTGACTGATCAGCTTGTAGAGCTGTGAATGAAGCTGTCATTAAGCAGATAGCGCTGCCGCAGAGATTTATGGGATATGTTCAGCTCAGCGCTGATTCGCTGGACCATTTCCTCCATTTTGGAGAGAGATCTTTTAATTTACATACTTTCTGGTAATTTCAGCTACCCAATGGATACAATATATCTCATAAATTGACTGTTGGGACGACAAGTCCCATTAGTCTGAAATAAAGTAATCCAGCGTTCCTGGGGCACACCGATTTGGCTTTCTCTCTGCCAGGACATTATGGCCAGGATTATTTGTGGCCCCTATAAGCAGACCAGGGCTGATAACATCTCTCTGTACACTATCGGACTTCCACGAGTCCAACCTGGTCCAGCTGCCCCCATTTATCTGGTCTCTGACCAAGAACTGGCAGAGTCTGTCTCTGTGTTTCCTGTGAATTTATTGGCGGGCAGCCCCCTCTCCCTTTCCTGCTCCCCTCTCTTGCCTTTAGGGTGTCCCTCTGATGTCTGACTGTATCCAGATGCTCAGTGCCAATCTGCAGCCTCTGCAGGAGAGAGGACAGCTGTGTCCTCACCAAATATGGCTCTTGTTCTGTGTAATCCGATCGTTTAACGAAAAGAAGAATAGAGAGAAAAGGGGGGAACCTGCTTAATTAGATCAAGATCCGGCAGAGCGGTGGGGATGGTTCGGTACGATTTCAGGATACCATTAACCCCTAGAAAGCTGGGTCAGAGGGGACGAATACTTGGAAACAGTTTTAGTGGCTGTTAATCGACTGATGATTCTTTTTACAGTCAGAGCGGGCGATCGAAGGGCTGCAAATCCCTTTGGATGTATGTGAAAAAATATTCTCAAATCCTGTTATATGGAAACCTTCCGCTGTTGCTCCAAATGCTGTCACTTTAAGGCGGTTTATGCGGCTCTGGGTCCTTGGCTTAATTTTGAGTTATTGGGACAGGGGTCTAATCCATGTTCTTGGGGGCTGCAGCTGCGCAGAATTTTAGGATAATGTTCAACACATTGCTCCGCTCTATACCGTGTTAATTGTTGGATCACTTCCTTTAATAAGAGGAATCCTTAGAGGGTTTCTGCTATTCAGAACATGACTATACTTTTTAAAGCTGTTAATAATCGAATTTTATGTGCCCCGGGGTCTACGATCACTGTACGAGCCAATCACAGCAAGCGCATGTCTTTACTGGCAGTTTGCGCGTGCAAGTTCAGTACCTGGGAAAAGTGGGAAGGAACCTGGGACCGATAATATAACTAGCATTAAGTAAAGAAATGGGACTAACGGAACAGAGTGGGTCATAAATAAACATTTGCTTATTAATATTGCCGCGCCTTGCTATCACTGTGTTCATGGCTGCTAAACCGAAGCTTTATGGATGGTCCATTGAATCATGTCTCGGGATCCCCTGTTCTTTTGGTGGACCAGGATGCTCCTCATCGTGCCGTCTTGCCCCTGGGCGCCCCACACAGTTATGGTGTAAAATGAACATGGTTGGGGTGAATCCCTTTATCTGAAGTGTCAAAGGTGGAAAGGTTAATGTACCATAGACAAAAGCACCACAACCACTACAGTGCACTGTAGTAATTATGGTTCCAGGAGTGCCCAGGCGCCATCCCAATGTAAGTAGTCAAACCGTTTGGTAATGGCTGACCTGCTGAGCGCCACTTCCTGCCTGCTCTCTTCCTTCTAACAGGAAGTGAGACCTAGGAGCTTCTCTTAGCTTTCCAGCAGAGCGGGGCCAGCTCATTGGCTCAAAGAATCCGCTGTTCTCAGCCAATAAGCTAAGCCCTGCACCGGCAGCGTACTGTAGTGGTTATGGTGCATGGACTTTAACACCCGAGGCCGTGATACTCATTTTATTAAGCTCAGACAGATTACAGGCAGCGTTGACTCCTCAGTTGGCATTCTTTCAGCATCTTAGAATTTCCCTGTAGTCATATACTTTTAATATTCTGCGCAGAGTTAGTATATTTTATAAACGTATACTATTCATACATTTTGGATAAAGTGCTAAACGCAGAGCAATTCATTCCATCCATCGCCATGGTAACTGCTCCATTTTTAGCGTCGCCCCAGAATTACTCTTTATACAGAACCGTCCTTGTGTTTTAACCTCCTGTATTTATTCATATTTGGAGCCGGAGTATGAGGCAGAGGAAATTGGCTTCCCGCAGATTAGCAGCCTCGGCCAGTGTATAATAAACTTATAGAGAGGTTTTATTTTGTGTTTTTGTTTTTTCCTTGCAAGGCTTAGATAGACGTTTTCGTGCAGCGGGTCTAAAATGAAAAGCATATGACAGCAGTGACTTTACTATAACAGACCCTCAGCCATTCCCTTTGACCCTCCCAAACACGGACGCTTTTAGATGAGGTTCTTGCTAGGAATGAAATGCCTTTCACTCTGTAAGGTTTTGACTTGTGACACTTGCGTCTGTGTCTTGCATCGTACGAACAGAGAGCCCTGTGTGACCTGGCCTGTGAGCTGAGTGTGTGTTTGTGTAGCAACCCGCGCTGGTCTCAATTAAATAAACGGCATGTAAGCCACACATTACAGACTGGCACCCTGCCATACAAGACAGAAGGGCACGAAGTGCAGGATACACACATTACTCGCTGGGTCAATGCCAGCATAGTGAGACGGGCACAGAGTGTGGAATGTACGAATCTGCCAAGAGGGCATTGCAGGAGCCGCGAAAAGGCTAATATACATTACCTTTTCTTCAGATTGGCTCGGGATCAGTGGTAATGGTGGCCGCACTAAACACGGACTGGTTTTAAAATCACAGGAAGCGTTTCCTGCTTTTCATGTCAAAATGCTAGTAAAATCTAAAAAGGAAGGTTGGAGAGCTGTCGATAATCAGACAGTAAATTAATATTTTTTTCCTGAGCCCACCTGTTCCTTCCTTTTATCACTTAGAAGGGGCACACTACGCACCATTGCATGTTTATTGCATTCCTCTGTATTATTATTATTATTATTGGCATTTATATAGCGCCAGCGTATTCTGCAGCGCTTTACAATAAAACTGTAGACAGTCATAAACCCAGTCATGGCCAATGGCTGCCCCTGAGTGAAGGCAGCAGGTATGAGGTGATCAGAGACTTAATACAGTCTACAATAATATTATTAACGAGCAGTTGACGTTTCAGGTTTCATTAGATCGGAGATGCAGCCCGCGTGTCGTTGCCCTTCTCCCAGATCATCCCACCTCACCCCTTGCACTTACCTTTACAGTTGGTTCACCCACACCATTGTAATTACTTACATTACGTAATGCCATTTTCACTGTTACTTCAGGTAAACTTTTATTTCATATTTGGTTTCATTTTATTTGTTTATCAAAAAAACAACAAAATGAACATATTTAAACATTGACGCAATATAGATTAAATACTCGTACTACTATTTTATTATTATATATATAATGTATCACGCCAGTTGTTGATTTTTTTTTTTGGTAGTTCAAATGCCAAGTTAGTCGTGTTTCGTCGACTCGTTGGTGGTTTTGTGTTTATTGTACGGTTGTGCCTTTATAGGAAAATATTTGTTTAGTTGTTTTTTTTTTTTTTTTTATTCGAATGCCTTTTTCATGGTGATTGGGGCAGATCCTCCGAGTTTTGCTCTCGGCACAGAAGGTACACTTTTACTAAACCATCCCACCTTCGGGAATGAGATGTTTGAACTTTTCTATTTGTGAAATCCCTCCAGTTTGTGTTGTCATTCCTGCTCCCAGCTAACAAAGGTTTCAATACACTTCCTTTCCCCGTGCACCTTTACCTTTCAAATGCCAAATCCAGTTTCCTGTGCTTGTAAACTTTAATTTAATGCAGATTTAAAAAAAAGATGAAATACAATGTGGCAATCCTTTTGCTATTGTCTTCCAGATCCATTCCCTGTCTCCCTGCGGGGGGGGGTAACGACCCAGTGTACATTAGACTTTATCTGAATTATTTACTTTTATCCTCTTCAAAGCACAGGCAGGTGTGAGAACATGTAAATTGGCTGCAGTACAGCCCCAGCCCCTCGTTTATATCAAAGGCTTTTACAGTGCATTGTTGGGCACATACAAGAAACCCTTTAACCCCCTGGTAATAAAGGCCAGGCCTTGTAAATAAATGGCACAGTCCCTCTGTGTGACCTGGTCAAAAGTGCCTTAGAAAAATTTAAAGCAAATTAACTTTATATTTTACATATATAGTATGTGATTTAAAAAACATAAAAAGAAAAATTGCACATTTTATTTTGTTTTTTTTGTAATGGTTTTAGCTTGACAGTCCATGATTCTTTGTAGAATTAGATCAGTGACTCAATCTCCCATGTTCCTTAACAAATGATAGATTATTGGCCGAAAGGAATGGAAGGGTTGGGAGAAGTTGGGGGTATTAAATCGCCAGTAAAAATGTGGGTAATTGGAAATTTGTTGCAGCTAAGCAGAAATTAAAAGCCTGTTATTCTTCTTGAGTTTAAAGGAAAACTGTAATCTTTTTGTTATATATTTTTTAAATAAAAGGTCTAATGTTGCATAACCTTGCTATTTATAATGTTTTAATTTATACATGTAAGTGCCTCCGTTCAGTGCATCTCTGGGCTTAGCAACAGGGGCGGCCATCTTAAAGGCTCTGTGGCAGCTTATCTGACCAAAGATTCTGCAGAAAACAAAAAAACTAGTGTGTGCTCACAAATCTGGACATTGTGCCCATGCACTGGGCATCTAAAAATATCACCCTGGGAAGGTTTCAAACTTTCAATTTGTGCTTGTTTAAATAGATAATGAGTGTTCCGACCAAAGAGGACTAAAGATGGCTGCCCCATAGAGCAAGTCTAATCCGTGAGGTGCATTACATAGAGTCATTTACTAATGTATATTCATTACTAAATAATACCCAGCAGAATTGTATCACATGTAATATTGTACTTTCAGCATTAATAAAAATTGACAGTTATCCTTTAAGCTGCTGATTCAAAGCACGTTGCATCGTGTAATATTCCGCTGTCCGGAACTTTGAAATTGTTTATAAATGGCAGTGTAAATGTTAGGAAGTTCTCCCAGCTATACGTAGTCACCATGGGCGTAGGGGTTCTTATTGTTTGCCATGTTTAAGCTTTACTAGCCATGTCCTCGTAAGCCGAGGCACGGTGATGTCATCGTGATGTAATGATATTAATGAGGTCATCGCTCTCTCTGTCTGCATTAAGTGAAATCACGTTCTCTCTTTCTCTCCCATCAAGGCGGTCGCTGAAGACAGTTGCGCAAGTGGTCAGTTTACAAGTAATGGCGAGTGCTGCTCCCTCTGTGACCCGGGCTATGGCGTAGCAGTGCCGTGCGGTGACAAAGATACCGTGTGTAAACCCTGCACTGATGGTAAGTTAATGGTGTGCGTTCGCAGGAATCCAACAGAAAAATGGCAGGAAAGTGTTCAGTTACAATTATATGTATATATATATTCCAGCACCCTTAGAACATACAATTCTCCTTGGTGGGCCCTCTTTTATTTACAGGCCCACTCGGACGTTGGTTTCGGCACACCACAACCAACTTTTATCTCAGACACTATCCATTACATATTAAATTCCGAGCACAAATATATATATATATAGTGTCAACATATTCCACAGCGCTGTTCAATAGATAAACCAAGACAAAGATTAATTCTGACACAACACGTTTGACATACAGTAACAGTAGGTGAGGTGTGTCTTTTTTGGGGGGGGGGGGGGGGGGTTGTGCAGTTTTTTTCGGCTCCATGCTAAACATTTGGCTTGTTCTAAATGGGCACTCCGGTTTGTCAGATAGTTTGATGGAGGTGTTTATTTGTAGCACAGTAGGGGTACAGATATCACTAGTTACTCTCTCTGGGACCCTTGTACAATAGCTGGATTGTGTGTTTAGGTATCAAGGACGAGTGGCACGAGCCCAGCCATTGTGTGAGCTCACAGCCGGGGGTCCTGACTATTTACTATAAATGGAAACGAATAGAAAGGGATCACTTCCTGGTTACTTTGGCATAAATTACCAGTTTATTGAAAACGCAAACTACCTGGAAATTGTATTAAAGGTCATAAAATATCTCAATATAAATAACTTTGTTTTTTTGTTTTTTTTTATGAGCAGTAGTGTATATATAAAATAAAAATACACAGGTAAAACCAGCCATGATGTCCAGAATACTACAACTAGAAAGCCAAGCAAAATAATAAAATATTTTTTATTAAAAATAAACAAAAATATATATATATATATTTTCTATACAAAGTCTCATGTTGGAAGTGATGGGGGGGGTCTCTAGGTAGCCCAATGGCACCAGCATCACTACAAAAAGCTGGAGTGATCGTGATACGTAGAGTGTCTCTCTAAGCAAACACGGTGATCTTATTAATATTCTGATTGATCCTCCAGAAGGAAAGGCCATAAGGTTAACTATAACCCCTACCTTTATGTAGCTATAACTTGAAAATCAGGCACATTCGAAATGGGAGGAAGACCTGACAATAGAATATGTTTTTTCTACAAAAAAAAAACGTATATATGACCAATGCATGGAAAAAAGACAGATGTCTGCCTCGTTGACATCAGTACAGAAATAGGGGAGATGAATAGGTAATATATAGTCGCCCCGTTACAGTGATCTGCTTTGTCGCTGTGTGCCCCTCTCTACTACCATGTCCTACAAAGGATTCCATGACTTTCTGTGTGGATCTACATATTGTGTGTGATTTTTGTAGCTAGCAGGAGCAGAAGTGTTAAATCAGGGGCCACCTCCTGTACCGTATCTTGCTAATACGACATTTTTTTGTTCTACAGGAACCTTCTCAGACTCCAGCAGTGTCACTGACAAGTGCCAGCCTTGCTCCAGCTGTGAGGGTCCCTCTCAATCCATAGAATCTAGCTGTACTTCCAAGAGTGACACTGTCTGCCGGTGCCAAGATGGGCATTTTCTACAATTCGAACATTACAGCAATAGGACCTGTGTTCCCTGCCAGCTGTGCTCCAAGGGGTTCGGGGTAACTTCTGTCTGCACCCGTACAGAGAACACACAATGCCAACTGTGCCCCAAAGGATCCTATTCGGAGGAGAAGAGCCGAATGTCGCCCTGCTTACCGTGCCGGACAGAGTGTGCAGAGACGGAGGTGCAGATTGGTGACTGCGTCCCTCAACATGACATCCTGTGCATGAGTAAGTGACTCGTTCCACACCCTAGTAAAGCGTCCTTCAAACTCTCATATAATTAAACAATATTGTACACTTTGTTCCTTTCCAATTTTGTTTTTAAATTGCTTTAAAATTCATTTAATTAATACAACAGCATTTTCTGATCACTCTGCCCAATCTCACACACTTGCTCACACACCTCACTATGTAAAAACAATCTTTCTGATTTCACGTTTTACTTCCTGTAACCTACATGGAAGACGTTAAATCCCACGGAAGTGTTGGCAATGTATAGAGAAGAGACGAATCACAGACACACAGAATAAACGATGCGGGCTTTTTGAAGTCAGAGCTCAATTCTCATTGGTTATTCTTTGAATTATGATCAATGACGTGAGAATAAAGTAATGGCTACTGCCTCTCTGCTATAAAATAAACATTTCCTGGACCAATAGCAGTTACTTAAAACAAAAGCATTATTTACCGTATATATTTGAGCTTAATTCTCTTCTTCTTAAAGAAACTGGGTCTAAGTAAATACATTAGTGTCGCTTTAAATCCCATTTGAAATTCCAGGACTCTGAGACCAGGAATTAGCCACGTTCCCCATCTCCTTTCTTTCTCCTCTTGCTCTGTATGTTTCCTCCCATGGACTCAAGACAGTCACATGTTTATGTGTTTGGACATAAATTCCTCAGTTCATCTTTAATCTCTTCATTGTCCTCGTCGCACTGTGCTTTTTAATCCAGGTTATTGCTGCTGGCTATAGAGAGATCCATTTTTTTTCTTTTTCCTTTCCCAATGAATTCTCAGGAAGACGAGTATATTAAGAGGACGAATACCATTGAGAAAGTAGGGGGTGAGAATTTTATTGAAGCTCTACTTATACCCAGCAGCTCATTTCAGTCCTCTTCTTTTTGGAGGGGGCCGAGGTGCATATCCAGTCAATGGTCCAGCCAGAAATCCAGCTGTTGTCTTCAACTCGGTATCTACTTTCCTTGGAGCTCTGAGCCCTCTCGCAGTGAGACCTTCAATAGATCAGCAGGGGACGCTCTCCCACGGATCCCATGATATTATGGGAATCGTTTGAACTTCTTGTACTTGGCAGAGCCCGATTTCTTGGGCTCAATGACTCAGTAAAGCAGCATTGCCAGACATTACCTTTTTGAATTCTCTCTGGGGTAATTTTGGCTGAGCCCCTCTCTCTGTTTGTCTGATTTCTTAATCCTCCCTTTATGGCTTTCTGTGGAGTTATTGTGTGATTAGAACACGCGTATATTTTATTTTTTGGAATGAGAAAGAATGCGGCTGTGTTTTTGCCTGTTGCCGATTCAGCCCGTTGATGTCCGCCATTTTCCCATTTTTAGGTTGAAATTTATCCTGTATTGAAACTTTCAAATTGTAGCTTAATATGAACTGAAGTGTTTATGCATCAACGATTGTACAAGGGAATTATTAAATATGTATTTTTTTACATAGAGAGCTGCTGTTCCCCAAAAGAAAGGTTTATTGTACTACTAACACCGTGCACTGTGTGCCCGGGGGCCCCAAAGCTTAGAGGCTAAAATCGAAGTGTTACAACTCCAAACACTGTGTTCTGTGTATAAATGGCTGACTTTGTGAACTAATAATGAGTTAATCGAAGCTGTGTTCAGTTTTTATTTTCTGCCATTATGATCTGCGGGGATTCTTAAAAATGGGATTTGGCCAAGTTCTACGTAGTACGCAGGTGTCGCCCTGTGCATGAGTAGCTGGTTTCTAATGACCCAACTTGTTCACTTTTCTAAGGTCTAACCTTACATGTCCACCTCTAATTGATGACCGCCATGAAACTGTCGTCGTTACCAATGGCCTGTCATTAATTTGCATGTTAAGGTGCACCCACCTTAGAGAGCCCACCAATAGAGCTCTGTAACCGGTTATATGCCTATTGAAATTATCTTCTATTGAGATGCATCTGTATGTATATCTCAAAAGGCTACAGTTATACAGGGTTCAATTTATTATTTCAATTATTTTTAGGTCCTGTTTAACATTCCATTTCACTGCAATATATTGGGTGATGCTGTCCCTTTAAATATCCCAAAGTACCATTGCATTGTAACTGGACTCTGTAACACTGTGTCTTATCACTATGCTCATATCTAAACAAGATATTGCAGCCAATCTTATCTCTGATCTCCTATTGCTTACTGTCTGCTGGCCGGCTGATTAGATAAGGTACTAAAATGGGACATTTTCCTTAAATGCTTATTTTGGGAATTCTCAATATTCTCCCTCTCAGCTTGCTGGTTCGTCCTTGAACATTTTAGTGCATATTTAATGAATTATTTTCTCTCAGAGATTGTGGAAGGCTTCTTGCTGTAAATGCGTTGCCACCTGGTTGTCGTTAATGTTTGAATCATTCTGTAGTTTCTGAAGATATTTTTCATTTCACATTTTTACAAATGATCCTTCTGCGTGTGTAGGTAGATTCAATGAATCATCTGTCTGCCAGGCAGATCATTTAATATGTTAATTCCCAGAGGCGTTTTATAATAGTGCAGAAATCCTAAAATTGGATAAGATGTACTCCGATTTTGGGAACTTAATGCATATATTAAATTTGGCATCTAAAGACGCAGACCTTTATACCTGCCTTTGGTGAGTGTGAATTTGGGGGGGAGGGATCCCTAATTGGCAGACCCCCCCCCTCCCCCCCCCCCCCCCCATCATGTGTAATCCACGCTCTCGGTATAAACTGACTGAGCTTCTTGAGAGAGTGTTTGTGTGCAGTTTGCAGAGTACTTCACCCTTTTCTAACCTTATTTACAAACGATCACACAATTAGCGGTGACTATTGCTTGTGCAAACATTTCACGATAGCGTTCTTTGTTTATGAGGAAAGCAGCTGGCAACTGGAAGTACATTTCTTAATGGAAATAGTGTTTTTGTCTGCAACAAGGCTCATTTCGCAGCTTCTTCATTAGCTATAAATGGGCCGACCTGCCCTGCGATCACTCTTTAAGTGTGATCCTTGCGCATGCTGAGAGCTCAGTAGGAAACACCGTGACCATATAACAAGGATTCGACGTGCATGCGCATAACGCCATGATTGTCACCGGCACCCCGTGAAAATGACAAGTTAGGGCCGTCCCCATTGTAACTGGAGAATGCTCAGAATGGGGTTTCTGACCGTTTCCACAGGACAAATGGCCACATTTCTCTAGATTTTATTGTGGCAATGTTTATTCAAAATAGTGATTTTCTTTTTACAAGATTAAAACCCGAAAATGGGTGAAGAGACGGGATCTTTTTTTATTCCCTTTGACCCTCTGACTCTGTAAGAAGACACTTCAAAGTGAGCCGTGCCGGATTCTTGCAGCATGTGGTGTGCAGGCTGTGCCGTGCTGACAGGAGGCCTGTGATTTGGGGAGGGGGCTTTCTGCCAGGGAACAGCTGAGGAAGGGGCAGCATCCCAGAAGGATAGAGAGGACCTGGGGGAGACCGATTGGTTCCCATCTCTCCCTCTCACGCAGACTTTGGTCTAAAGTTTTGAAGCCAAGGCTCCCAGCTCGCATTAGTTTCTCAAACATTATGTAGATTACTTTCCAAGGGGGGATTGTGGAGAATCTACAAGGAAATCGCACATTTTAGGCAAGGATGGCAGAGTTGAAGACTTTTCCAATAGTCTATTTCGGCCTAATTGTTGTGGATATATCTGCCACCTGGGCATCTTTCATTCCTTTTTCCCAGCCTACCTTCCTTTATTTTTATTTATTGGAACGGTTTTCGTTTCTCTGAAGGCAGCAGTCCCCCCTACGGCCCTGTAAACGCTGCTGAAGCCCCTAAATAAAGCGAATGGAAGTCAATTAAAGCTCACATTGTCTGTAGCACTCCTGTGTCCAATGTAAATAGCACCATAGATGGGGGATGGGATGCGGCAATTTGCATGGAATGCCCTCGTAGTGCCAGGACAGTCAGACATACAATGGAAACGGAAAAATAAAAATGGTGACTAATTTTTAAAAATTACATTGCGCAACTCCTAGCTAAGGGTTTTAGTTGGTCGTGAAGTTTACGGACTAGTGATGGCTCCTCATTGATTCAGTTCTAATATACATATACTTATTTATGGGTTTTTTAAGATCCTCTATTAGGTTTTCTACAAGGGTTTCCAAACAGAATATGAAGTAACTTATATGAAGACCGTGCACCACATTTAAAAAAATGTCTTGTTTAAGGTCCTCCGTGCAGAATTCTGAAATTGCCCAAGCAGTTTGATAAAGTCAATATAAGCAAGTGTGTGCCCACATTCAGCACTCCTAGCTCTGTTCAATGAAATGTCTGTCATTTGGGGAGTGTGTTAGATGTGGGCCGTTTTGCGGGGGGCTCCTGTTTTAGTTTAAATTTTGAAAGTCGGTTGCTAATCCCCCACGATTTGCTGTTTGTTTAAGTAAAATGATGACTATGGCATCGTGTCTGGATTTGTGGTTTGTAATCTCTCCATAGAAGGGGAGATTGGGACATGAGTCAGCGGGGAATCTGTCACTGGGGGCTGAAGCTAAGTTCACATCTGCTTGCTTTTTTCTGACCCTCCATTACTTAATTACCGTAGGGCACTGGGAAAGTGCAAAGGACAGGGTCACTGGACTTTATTTAGGAAAAAGACAAAAATGCTTCCACCGCAAGAACATCATCGGAGCCACAAAAGTGTTAGCCCAAAGACATGTTACTTAAAGGGACACTATAGTCACCAGAACAACTACAGCGTAATCTATAGTATACAGCTTAATATATAGTATACAGCGTAATATATAGTATACAGCGTAATCTATAGTATACAGCTTAATATAGTTGTTCTGGTGAATATAATCAGTCACTACAGGCATTTTCATTTAAAACTGCAATGTGTTGCAAAATACAGTGTTTACATTGTCCCCTAAGGACACATCCAGTGGCCACTCCTCAGATGGCTGCTAGAGATGATTCCTGTGGCAGTGCTGCACAGTGTGACTGACAATCAGTGTCTCTGCATGGAGACACTGAACTCTCATCATAGAGGTATATTGATTCAATCCATCTCTATGAGGAGGTGCTGATTGGCCAAGCCGGCGTTTGGTCCTGACTCCGTCCTGCCGATTCCAGCCAATCCAAAAGCAATGGATTGGCTGAAATCATACGTTCTGATGATGACAACAAGGAGGTGGAACTCTGGCGATGCCAGTGCTCACAGACTCTTGTCGTTTTATTACCTTTTAAGGGGCTAAGGGGTATCAAGCCACCTAAATGGTGGTTTTAACACTATAGGGTCAGAAATACATGTTTGTGCTCCTGTAACCTACACTATTTCCTGACAGTGTGACTTACTCAGTACTCTAGCTCTCATTAATAGGACTGTATAGAAAGTACACAGACTATCCCAGTATACTGTGACCTGCTCAGTACACATAGACCTCTATCTCTCATTAATAGGACTATATAGAAAGCACACAGACTATCCCAGTATAGTGTGATCGGCTCAGTACACATAGACCTCTAGCGTTCATTAATAGGACTGTATAGAAAGCACACAGACTATCCCAGCACAGTGTGACCGGCTCAGTACACATAGACCTCTAGCTCTCATTAATAGGACTGTATAGAAAGCACACAGACTATCCCAGCATAGTGTGACCGGCTCAGTACACATAGACCTCTAGCTCTCATTAATAGGACTGTATAGAAAGCACACAGACTATCCCAGCACAGTGTGATCGGCTCAGTACACATAGACCTCTAGCGTTCATTAATAGGACTGTATAGAAAGCACACAGACTATCCCAGCACAGTGTGACCGGCTCAGTACACACAGACCTCTAGCTCTCATTAATAGGACTGTATAGAAAGCACACAGACTATCCCAGCATAGTGTGACCGGCTCAGTACACATAGACCTCTAGCTCTCATTAATAGGACTGTATAGAAAGCGCACAGACTATCCCAGCATAGTGTGACTGGCTCAGTACACATAGACCTCTAGCTCTCATTAATAGGACTGTATAGAAAGCACACAGACTATCCCAGTATAGTGTGACCTGCTCAGTACACATAGACCTCTATCTCTCATTAATAGGACTGTATAGAAAGCACACAGACTATCCCAGTATAGTGTGACCGGCTCAGTACACATAGACCTCTAGCTCTCATTAATAGGACTGTATAGAAAGCACACAGACTATCCCAGTATAGTGTGACCGGCTCAGTACACATAGACCTCTAGCTCTCATTAATAGGACTGTATAGAAAGCACACAGACTATCCCAGCATAGTGTGACCGGCTCAGTACACATAGACCTCTAGCTCTCATTAATAGGACCGTATAGAAAGCACACAGACTATCCCAGTATAGTGTGACCGGCTCAGTACACATAGACCTCTATCTCTCATTAATAGGACTGTATAGAAAGCACACAGACTAGCCCAGCATAGTGTGACCGGCTCAGTACACATAGACCTCTAGCTCTCATTAATAGGACTGTATAGAAAGCACACAGACTATCCCAGTATAGTGTGACCTGCTCAGTACACATAGACCTCTATCTCTCATTAATAGGACTGTATAGAAAGCACACAGACTATCCCAGTATAGTGTGACCGGCTCAGTACACATAGACCTCTATCTCTCATTAATAGGACTGTATAGAAAGCACACAGACTATCCCAGTATAGTGTGACCGGCTCAGTACACATAGACCTCTAGCTCTCATTAATAGGACTGTATAGAAAGCACACAGACTATCCCAGCATAGTGTGTCCGGCTCAGTACACATAGACCTCTAGCTCTCATTAATAGGACTGTATAGAAAGCACACAGACTATCCCAGTATAGTGTGACCGGCTCAGTACACATAGACCTCTAGCTCTCATTAATAGGACTGTATAGAAAGCACACAGACTATCCCAGCATAGTGTGACCGGCTCAGTACACATAGACCTCTAGCTCTCATTAATAGGACTGTATAGAAAGCACACATACTATCCCAGCATAGTGTGACCGGCTCAGTACACATAGACCTCTAGCTCTCATTAATAGGACTGTATAGAAAGCACACAGACTATCCCAGCATAGTGTGACCTGCTCAGTACACATAGACCTCTAGCTCTCATTAATAGGACTGTATAGAAAGCACACAGACTATCCCAGTATAGTGTGACCGGCTCAGTACACATAGACCTCTAGCGCTCATTAATAGGACTGTATAGAAAGCACACAGACTATCCCAGTATAGTGTGACCGGCTCAGTACACATAGACCTCTAGCTCTCATTAATAGGACTGTATAGAAAGCACACAGACTATCCCAGCATAGTGTGACTGGCTCAGTACACATAGACCTCTAGCTCTCATTAATAGGACTGTATAGAAAGCACAGACTATCCCAGCATAGTGTGACTGGCTCAGTACACATAGACCTCTAGCTCTCATTAATAGGACCGTATAGAAAGCACACAGACTATCCCAGCATAGTGTGACTGGCTCAGTACACATAGACCTCTAGCTCTCATTAATAGGACCGTATAGAAAGCACACAGACTATCCCAGCATAGTGTGACTGGCTCAGTACACATAGACCTCTAGCTCTCATTAATAGGACTGTATAGAAAGCGCACAGACTATCCCAGCATAGTGTGACCGGCTCAGTACACATAGACCTCTAGCTCTCATTAATAGGACCGTATAGAAAGCGCACAGACTATCCCAGCATAGTGTGACCGGCTCAGTACACATAGACCTCTAGCTCTCATTAATAGGACCGTATAGAAAGCACACAGACTATCCCAGCATAGCGTGACCGGCTCAGTACACATAGACCTCTAGCTCTCATTAATAGGACCGTATAGAAAGCACACAGACTATCCCAGCATAGCGTGACCGGCTCAGTACACATAGACCTCTAGCTCTCATTAATAGGACTGTATAGAAAGCGCACAGACTATCCCAGCATAGTGTGAACGGCTCAGTACACATAGACCTCTAGCTCTCATTAATAGGACTGTATAGAAAGCACACAGACTATCCCAGTATAGTGTGAAAGCACAGAGCAGAGGTGTAAAATGATTAAAATACTAATTTGTGAGATGCTGTATATCTGATTGTACAGCGCTGCGGAATTTGTTGGCGCTTTATAAATAATAATAATAAAGCTTTATAAAGATTGTTGTGAAAGCTAAGCACAGGCTAGAGGTTTCCATACAGTTGGAAGGTTTTCAGGGCCGTATCATGGAGTGACTGAGAGGTGGGTGGCCATCTGTATTTACTGTTTAGAGTAAAAGATTCTTCTTCTCTACAGATAAAGATGTTCCCATCCTGAAACGTGCTGATGGCGACAGTCGGAAGGACGATAACATCACCGCATCTGGTTCTCCCCACTTCATCGCCCCATCGGATGACCACAGCAAAAACATAATCCCCGTATACTGCTCCATCCTGGCTGCTGTGGTCGTGGGGCTTATTGTATATGTCGCTTTCAAGTGGTAAGTTGGTAATGTTGGTAATGTGAGGTGTCTATGGTGGGTTTAACATTGGAGTTAATAATTACCCTGAACCCCCTATCAGCACGAGGGGGAAAACTGAGATTTTGGGGTCCCTGCTTTCTCGTCCCAGGGACATTGTGTAGAACAGGAGGGTCACATCCTGAGGTTCAATGGGTTGTCTATCTACTCCAGCATTCTGCAATGAAGACCTACGTATGGCCATGTACTGGATATATAGCACCATAGGTTGTTTCAATAACACTTTAAGCAGGCAGCAAACTCTTTGTTATTTGCATCATTGCTCTCTTAATATCGCATGATTAGATTCACAGTATTTTTACTAATGCCACAAATCCCACTCTTGTCCACAGTTACACAACCTGCAAGCAGAAGAAGCAGTTGGCAAAGGCCAGGGCAGTTGAACTGGCAACATCTGGCGAGGGGGAGAAACTGCACAGTGACAGTGGGGTTTTCCTGGACACACACAGCCTGCAGGACCAGAACCAACTAAGCAAAGGTAAGGGGTTACCACACACACCCCAAAACAGTCTCCGAAGAGTAAAGGGCCCGTGCCTTCCTCAAAACACCCTCAAAATTGCCGCTTATGGTTGACCAATGGACGGGAGATGTTCTGAATGGGAGGTGAATGGAATTCTTTCAGAAATTAATTGGTTTGAGTGGTGCTGGTTTGAAAGGAAGACTGACTTGTAACCTCTCTTATCAACCTGTGGACATTTTACTTTAATTTTAATGATTAGCACATGGAGTATATTTAGTCTGGGGTGGTCCCACAGCTCGTCTCTTGTATGGTAGTATCATTACCTCTCTTTCTTGTGCATTATAACACCTTTACGTCTCTTTTTTGTGCATTATAATATCATTACCTCTCTTGTTTTTCCTCTCTGCAGTAAAAACGGAACCCAAACTTTACATTAACCTGCCGCCGAACAAGCAAGAGGAAGTGGAGCGCCTTTTGGCAGACTCCAGCCGTGGGAAGGACTGGCAACGCCTGGCCAACCTCCTGGGGTACGAAGAGGCAGCCATTGAAATGTTTATGAGAGGAGAAGATCCTGTGCACACCCTTCTCACTGACTTTTCTACTAAAGATGGCTCAACTCTCGAGGTCTTATGTGCTGCTTTAGTCAACATTGAACGGGCCGATGTAGTGGAAACCCTGAACAGCTCAGCCGATGCCAGCTCTGTGGTGTAATCATCACCATTATACCCTACAGTAGACGTAACTTTATTGACGTTTAATTCAATTTACAGACTACAGTGACTTTTTATTTCCATTCTACTAAAATTAATGGACGTGTCTTGGAGATGCAGTTAGCAGGGTGTTTGTATCGTGGAGTGACCTGGCTTAATTTGGGTTCAACTGTCACTTTCTACTATGAGTAATGCTGGTGTCTCTCGATGACTCTCAAGGCCTCAGTCTGCCAGCTCTGTTGGCCTCCTTCGTCTTTAGACCACACACAACTGATGGAGGCTTTTATTTAACACCTTGACGCCAAGGGAATGGAACAGTTGGAAGACCATAAGATATGGCTGTTAAACTTTGTTTGGATCAAGGTTTATAAATGTCAATGACATGAACGCAGAAATGACTGGATGTCTTGTCAGTGGTTCTCTGTCAGATATGGTCCACAAATCCCGTAACATTGAAGGCCCCTCTTTTATAGAAAGGATAAAATAGCTGCATCCTTTGGAGGAAAAAGCAATTATTATGGGGGTCTGTAACTTATAGAATTCACTGCAAGAAGAATCTGTGTTATGTTTGTTGGGGTGAGCCGTTACGGACACAGCAAAGCTTATGACAATCACTGATTTTCTTTTATAAGTAAAAAGTTACAATCAGGAAGCAGTAATTGTCAACAATTTAACAGACTGTCTGGGAAAATTGTTTACTTGTTCCCCCAATGACTTTTTGCGTGTTAAATGTTCTTCTAAAAAAAGAAAAGAAAAAAAAATAGATTAGATCACTGATGAAAACAGCTAGACAGGCATCTTTATCCCACTTTTTTTTATAAGAAATGTAAGCTTTTAAAATACAACATATTTTTCAGTTTTTACAATATTTCTGCCCTTGGATCCACAAACTTCCGGATTGTTGTTATTAATTATTATTTTTTTAAAAATATTTTGCCTGTTTTTGTTTTGGCGGACGGGAGGGGAGGGGAGGGGGGGAATTAAGGATTTGTTTCCATGTATAGTAATTTAACAGATTAAGACAGATGGAAATGATTGCAACAGAATTTCTAATGAGGGAAACAGGATTCTAATTGTATGTTTTAATATAAAGTTGGTGATACAGAATTCAATATCCCAATACTGTCTGCTCTTAGTGCTTTAATAGGATACTTTGGAGGGGGTTGGGGGGGGGGGGACACCCTTTGTGTAGCTGATTTGACTCCAACGGGCACGATGTATTTTATTATGGATTTGATATTAAATATTGTTTTTATTTTAGTTCTTTGACATGTCTGTTTATATCGAAGGGTTGGGCAATGCTGTTTTGAGATATTGATGGCTATATTTCCCTGACACCCCGATGGAGAGGGACAAGGCATGAGCTGTAGATGTGTCTATGGGGAATATACGTATTGATATGTGTGGTTTTTTTAAACTTTATTTTATGAGGTTTTTTTTTATTTCTGAGTGAATGTTTTATGCATTATAAGGTACGGTTTGGTTAACTAAAGCTGTTGGTCTGAATCTAGCGCTTACATGCATGGCATTCACATGACAGTGCTCTGTTCCTCACTTCCTGGCCTCCCCTCTCTATCACCCTATTCCCTTTGTTAATTTTACAATCAGTGGAGACCTCGATAATCGCAGCCAAGGAGGCAGAGCTTCCCCACAAAGACCGGCACAGCGAGTTCTGAAATATAAGTAAAACTTGCCCTTCGAGCCCTCACACGGTGTGGGAACACTACCATATCTAAATTAGAACTATGGTGTTAGGAATAAAATTTCTATCCCAAATGCGATAGTGTTCCTTAATATTAATCATTTTGAGGTGACCCTCTGTATGTTCACCTGTGTGCGGCTGCAGCACCTCGCATGCCGTGTGTCATTCTCATGCCTGTTCTGACACTGTGCATCTCGTGTCAATACTAATGCAGTGTGTCGTCCTTGCATTAAAGGGACTCTATAGTCACCATATAAAAGCAAGAAAGACAGGTCCCCCAGCCTTCCTTCTTGCTTTTATATGAACTTTCATTCATTAAAAAAAAAAAATTAGATGTTTTTATATTAAAAACTTACCTCCGTTCCAGCGCCGAGCTCCCCGCTAGGCCGCGCCCCCTTTTTCGTCAAAATGACGAAATCGCGGGGCCCAATGGGACGGCTTCGCGCTGGACCAATCGCGTTCTTCATAGAGCGGCATTGAATGCCGCCCTATGAAGAACCTGAGCGCTTTACCGCGCATGTGCGCGGAATGCGCGTTCGCGAGCTGAGCTGTCTGACTGACAGCTCAGCTCGCTTTCTAAAATTATCAATAATAATTTAGGGCCCCCACCCGCCCTGTGCGGCGGGTGGGGGCCCTAAAATTATCAATGAGGGGGGGGACCTACTGTCCCCCCCCCGGCCCCCACCCCTGTGCGGCGGGTGGGGGCCCTAAAATTATCAATGAGGGGGGGACCTACTGTCCCCCCCCGGCCCCCACCCCTGAGCGGCGGGTGGGGGCCCTAAAATGATCAGTAAGGGGGGGGACCTACTGTCCCCCCCCGGCCTCCACCCCTGTGCGGCGGGTGGGGGCCCTAAAATGATCAATAAGGGGGGGGACCTACTGTCCCCCCCCCCCCCGGCCCCCACCCCTGAGCGGCGGGTGGGGGCCCTAAAATGATCAATAAGGGGGGGGACCTACTGTCCCCCCCCCCGGCCCCCACCCCTGAGCGGCGGGTGGGGGCCCTAAAATTATCAATGAGGGGGGGACCTACTGTCCCCCCCCGGCCCCCACCCCTGAGCGGCGGGTGGGGGCCCTACAATTATCAATAAGGGGGGGGACCTACTGTCCCCCCCCGGCCCCCACCCCTGTGCGGCGGGTGGGGGCCCTAAAATTATCAATGAGGGGGGGGACCTACTGCCCCCCCCCCGGCCCCCACCCCTGTGCGGCGGGTGGGGGCCCTAAAATTATCAATGAGGGGGGGACCTACTGTCCCCCCCCGGCCCCCACCCCTGAGCGGCGGGTGGGGGCCCTAAAATGATCAGTAAGGGGGGGGGACCTACTGTCCCCCCCCGGCCCCCACCCCTGTGCGGCGGGTGGGGGCCCTAAAATTATCAATGAGGGGGGGACCTACTGTCCCCCCCCGGCCCCCACCCCTGAGCGGCGGGTGGGGGCCCTAAAATGATCAGTAAGGGGGGGACCTACTGTCCCCCCCCGGCCTCCACCCCTGTGCGGCGGGTGGGGGCCCTAAAATGATCAATAAGGGGGGGGACCTACTGTCCCCCCCCCCCCCGGCCCCCACCCCTGAGCGGCGGGTGGGGGCCCTAAAATGATCAATAAGGGGGGGACCTACTGTCCCTCCCCCCCGGCCCCCACCCCTGAGCGGCGGGTGGGGGCCCTAAAATTATCAATGAGGGGGGGACCTACTGTCCCCCCCCGGCCCCCACCCCTGAGCGGCGGGTGGGGGCCCTACAATTATCAATAAGGGGGGGGACCTACTGTCCCCCCCCGGCCCCCACCCCTGAGCGGCGGGTGGGGGCCCTAAAATGATCAGTAAGGGGGGGGGACCTACTGTCCCCCCCCGGCCCCCACCCCTGTGCGGCGGGTGGGGGCCCTAAAATGATCAATAAGGGGGGGGACCTACTGTCCCCCCCCGGCCCCCACCCCTGTGCGGCGGGTGGGGGCCCTAAAATTATCAATGGGGGGGGGGACCTACTGCCCCCCCCCGGCCCCCACCCCTGTGCGGCGGGTGGGGGCCCTAAAATTATCAATGAGGGGGGGACCTACTGTCCCCCCCCGGCCCCCACCCCTGAGCGGCGGGTGGGGGCCCTACAATTATCAATAAGGGGGGGACCTACTGTCCCCCCCCCCCGGCCCCCACCCCTGAGCGGCGGGTGGGGGCCCTAAAATGATCAATAAGGGGGGGGACCTACTGTCCCCCCCCCGGCCCCCACCCCTGAGCGGCGGGTGGGGGCCCTAAAATTATCAATAAGGGGGGGGACCTATTGTCCCCCCCCGGCCCCCACCCCTGAGCGGTGGGTGGGGGCCCTAAATACAAAGGGGGGGGGGACCCTAGTTAACCCTCCCCCCCCAAAAAAAAAATATCTCCCTACCTACCCCCCTCACCCTAAAAATAATGAGGGGGGACCATTAACTAAAAACCTGTAAAAAAAATGAGATAAAATCAACTTACCATTCGATGTTTTCTTTCTTCTAAAATCTTCTTTCTTCAGCCCCAAAAAAGGCCAAATAAAAATCCATAATAACCGACGCAATTAAAAAAAAAAAAAAAAAAAACCGAGCGCAAAAAAAAATAATCCATCTTCACCCATGGAGGGCTCCGCGCAGACTGAGCTCCGCAGGGCGGGGGAAGGCTTATAAAGCCTTGCCCCGCCCTGCAATTAGGCTAAGAACACTCTGATTGGTGGGTTTAAGCCAATCAGAGTGCTCTTTGTCATTTTACAAGCGTGGGAAAGTTCTTTGCAATTTTCCCACGCTTGTAAAATGACACAGAGCACTGTGATTGGATGGATTTCAAGCCATCCAATCACAGTGCTCTGTGTCATTTTACAAGCGTGGGAAAGTTCTTTGGAATTTTCCCACGCTTGTAAAATGACAAAGAGCACTGTGATTGGATGGATTTCAAGCCATCCAATCACAGTGCTCTTTGTCATTTTACAAGCGTGGGAAAGTTCTTTGGAATTTTCCCACGCTTGTAAAATGACACAGAGCAATGTGATTGGATGGCTTGAAATCCATCCAATCACAGTGCTCTGTGTCATTTTACAAGCGTGGGAAAATTCCAAAGAACTTTCCCACGCTTGTAAAATGACAAAGAGCACTCTGATTGGCTTAAACCCACCAATCAGAGTGTTCTTAGCCTAATTGCAGGGCGGGGCAAGGCTTTATAAGCCTTCCCCCGCCCTGCGGAGCTCAGTCTGCGCGGAGCCCTCCATGGGTGAAGATGGATTATTTTTTTTGCGCTCGGGTTTTTTTTTTTTTTTTTTATTGCGTCGGTTATTATGGATTTTTATTTGGCCTTTTTTGGGGCTGAAGAAAGAAGATTTTAGAAGAAAGAAAACATCGAATGGTAAGTTGTTTTTATCTTATTTTTTTTTTCTTTACAGGTTTTTAGTTAAAGGGTCCCCCCTCATTATTTTTAGGGTGAGGGGGGTAGGTAGGGAGATAAGTTTTTTTTTTTTTGGGGGGGGGGAGAGGGTTAACTAGGGTCCCCACCCCCTTTGTATTTAGGGCCCCCACCCACCGCTAGGTCCCCCCCTATTGATAATTTTAGGGCCCCCACCCACCGCTCAGGGGTGGGGGCCGGGGGGGGCAGTAGGTCCCCCCCCTTATTGTGAATTTTAGGGCCCCCACCCGCCGCACAGGGGTGGGGGCCGGGGGGGGACAGTTGGTCCCCCCCCTATTGTGAATTTTAGGGCCCCCACCCACCGCTCAGGGGTGGGGGCCGGGGGGGGGCAGTAGGTCCCCCCCCTTATTGTGAATTTTAGGGCCCCCACCCGCCGCACAGGGGTGGGGGCCGGGGGGGGACAGTAGGTCCCCCCCCTATTGTGAATTTTAGGGCCCCCACCCACCGCTCAGGGGTGGGGGCCGGGGGGGGGGCAGTAGGCCCCCCCCCCCCCCTTATTGTGAATTTTAGGGCCCCCACCCACCGCACAGGGGTGGGGGCCGGGGGGGGACAATAGGTCCCCCCTTATTGATAATTTTAGTGCCCCCACCCGCCGCACAGGGGTGGGGGCCGGGGGGGCAGTATGTGCCACCCTTATTTTTAGGGCCCCCACTCACCGCTCAGGGGTGGGGGCCGGGGGGGGGGGGGGAGGAGAGTAGGTCCGTCCCCCCCCTTCAACCACTATTGTGGCCAGACAGCATCCCTGTGGGTTCGGGCTTCAGCTGTCAGCTGAAGCCACGCCCACAGCAGTGCTGACAGGCTGTCAGCACACAAAGCGCGTTCACAGTGCTTTGTGTGCTGATAGCCCGTCTGATGCATTCACCCAGAATGCATCGGACGAGAGGCCTTTTTAGGGCCTCTGAACTCGGAAGTCCCTCTGGTGGCCGTCTGATTGACTGCAACAAGAGGTGTTCCAAGCTTCCAATGTAAACACTGCATTTTCTCAGAAAATACAGTGCTTACAAGAAAAAGGCTCCGGGTAGCTGTAGCACTCACCTAAACAACCTCATTAAGCTGAAGTTGTTCAGGTGACTATAGTGTCCCTTTAATACTGACGCTGTATGACATTCTGACATTCTGATTCTGATGCTGAACGTCCACGCCCAATTAATTTTATAGGGTTCAGACATGGATCGGATCATTGACACTGAATGTTTGCAACAACGTACAGTATGCGCACATTCTGGGCGTCCATGAGTGATGTAGAGCAGGCCTGCACAACTTGGCAGTAGGTAGTGGGCAAAATTAAAATAGGCTAAACTTCTTTGGGCTATCCAAGTCAAGATATAAAATGACGTATAAAAATAGAGATACACACATACTGACAGACATACAGATATACACACATACTGACAGACATACAGATATACACACATACTGACAGACATACAGATATACACACATACTGACAGACATACAGATATACACACATACTGACAGACATACAGATATACACACATACTGACAGACATACAGATATACACACATGGACAGACATACAGATATACACACATACTGACAGACATACAGATATACACACATACTGACAGACATACAGATATACACACATGGACAGACATACAGATATACACACATACTGACAGACATACAGATATACACACATGGACAGACATACAGATATACACACATACTGACAGACATACAGATATACACACATGGACAGACATACAGATATACACACATACTGACAGACATACAGATATACACACATGGACAGACATACAGATATACACACATACTGACAGACATACAGATATACACACATGGACAGACATACAGATATACACACATACTGACAGACATACAGATATACACACATGGACAGACATACAGATATACACACATGGACAGACATACAGATATACACACATGGACAGACATACAGATATACACACATGGACAGACATACAGATATACACACATACTGACAGACATACAGATATACACACATACTGACAGACATACAGATATACACACATACTGACAGACATACAGATATACACACATACTGACAGACATACAGATATACACACATGGACAGACATACAGATATACACACATACTGACAGACATACAGATATACACACATACTGACAGACATACAGATATACACACATACTGACAGACATACAGATATACACACATGGACAGACATACAGATATACACACATGGACAGACATACAGATATACACACATACTGACAGACATACAGATATACACACATACTGACAGACATACAGATATACACACATACTGACAGACATACAGATATACACACATACTGACAGACATACAGATATACACACATGGACAGACATACAGATGCACACACATGGACAGACATACAGATGCACACACATGGACAGACATACAGATGCACACACATGGACAGACATACAGATATACACACATGGACAGACCTACAGATATACACACATGGACAGACATACAGATATACACACATGGACAGACATACAGATATACACACATGGACAGACATACAGATATACACACACTTTCCTTGTCACCCCTTACATCCTTACCATCACTACACTTGGCTTCTCTCCTCCCCCCACCCCCAGCTGTACCTCTGCCTCCATTTACTACAGTATTTATTAACCTCTTCCTCCTTAAGCCCCCACTTTTATTTCTGCTCTAACTTACCTCTCCTGTGTCTTTTCCCCCTTTCTCTCTATTTGCCCCCGAACACCATGCCTCTGTAGTAATCCATAACGTTTCCTCTTAGGGGCACCATGCCTCTGTAGTAATCCATAACGTTTCCTCCTCCGGGCACCATGCCTCTGTAGTAATCCATAACGTTTCCTCCTCCGGGCACCATGCCTCTGTAGTAATCCATAACGTTTCTTCCTCAGGGCACCATGCCTCTGTAGTAATCCATAACGTTTCCTCCTCCGGGCACCATGTCTCTGTAGTAATCCATAACGTTTCCTCCTCCGGGCACCATGTCTCTGTAGTAATCCATAAGATTTCCTCCTCCGGGCACCATGCCTCTGTAGTAATCCATAAGATTTCCTCTTCCGGGCACCATGCCTCTGCAGTAATCCATAACGTTTCCTCCTCCGGGCACCATGCCTCTGTAGTAATCCATAATGTTTCCTCTTAGGGGCACCATGCCTCTGTAGTAATCCATAACGTTTCCTCCTCCGGGCACCATGCCTGTGTAGTAATCCATAACCTTTCCTCCTCCGGGCACCATGCCTCTGCAGTAATCCATAAAGTTTCCTCCTCCAGGCACCATGTCTCTGTAGTAATCCATAACGTTTCCTCCTCCGGGCACCATGCCTCTGCAGTAATCCATAAAGTTTCCTCCTCCAGGCACCATGTCTCTGTAGTAATCCATAACGTTTCCTCCTCCGGGCACCATGCCTCTGTAGTAATCCATAACGTTTCCTCCTCCGGGCACCATGCCTCTGTAGTAATCCAAAATGTTTCCTCCTCCGGGCACCATGCCTCTGTAGTAATCCATAACGTTTCCTCCTCCGGGCACCATGCCTCTGTAGTAATCCATAACATTTCCTCCTCCGGGCACCATGCCTCTGTAGTAATCCATAACGTTTCCTCCTCCGAGCACCATGCCTCTGTAGTAATCCATAACGTTTCCTCCTCCGAGTACCATGCGTCTGTAGTAATCCATAACATTTCCTCCTCCGGGCACCATGCCTCTGTAGTAATCCATAACGTTTCCTCCTCCGAGTACCATGCGTCTGTAGTAATCCATAACGTTTCCTCCTCCGGGCACCATGCCTCTGTAGTAATCCATAATGTTTCCTCCTCTGGGCACCATGCCTCTGTAGTGATCCATAACGTTTCCTCCTCCAGGCACCATGCCTCTGTATTAATCCGTAACGTTTCCTCCCCCGGGCACCATGCCTCTGTAGTAATCCATAACGTTTCCTCCTCAGGGCACCATGCCTCTGTAGTAATCCATAACGTTTCCTCCTCCGGGCACCATGCCTCTGTAGTAATCCATAACGTTTCCTCCTCCGGGCACCATGCCTCTGTAGTAATCCATAATGTTTCCTCCATCGAGCACCATGCCTCTGTAGTAATCCATAATGTTTCCTCCTCCGGGCACCATGCCTCTGTAGTAATCCATAATGTTTCCTCCTCTGGGCACCATGCCTCTGTAGTAATCCATAATGTTTCCTCCTCCGGGCACCATGCCTCTGTATTAATCCATAACGTTTCCTCCTCCAGGCACCATGCCTCTGTAGTAATCCATAACGTTTCCTCCTCCGGGCACCATGCCTCTGTAGTAATCCATAACGTTTCCTCCTCCGGGCACCATGCGTCTGTAGTAATCCATAACGTTTCCTCCTCCAGACACCATGCCTCTGTAGTAATCCATAACGTTTCCTCCTCCGGGCACCATGCCTCTGTATTAATCCATAACGTTTCCTCCTCCGGGCACCATGCCTCTGTAGTAATCCATAACGTTTCCTCCTCCGGGCACCATGCCTCTGTAGTAATCCATAACGTTTCCTCCTCCGGGCACCATGCCTCTGTAGTAATCCATAATGTTTCCTCCATCGAGCACCATGCCTCTGTAGTAATCCATAATGTTTCCTCCTCCGGGCACCATGCCTCTGTATTAATCCATAATGTTTCCTCCTCCGGGCACCATGCCTCTGTAGTAATCCATAACGTTTCCTCCTCCGGGCACCATGCCTCTGTAGTAATCCATAACGTTTCCTCCTCCGGGCACCATGCGTCTGTAGTAATCCATAATGTTTCCTCCATCGAGCACCATGCCTCTGTAGTAATCCATAACGTTTCCTCCTCCGGGCACCATGCCTCTGTAGTAATCCATAACGTTTCCTCCTCCGGGCACCATGCCTCTGTAGTAATCCATAACGTTTCCTCCTCCGGGCACCATGTCTCTGTAGTAATCCATAATGTTTCCTCCATCGAGCACCATGCCTCTGTAGTAATCCATAACGTTTCCTCCTCCGGGCACCATGCGTCTGTAGTAATCCATAACGTTTCCTCCTCCGGGCACCATGCCTCTGTAGTAATCCATAACGTTTCCTCCTCCGGGCACCATGCCTCTGTAGTAATCCATAACGTTTCCTCCTCCGGGCACCATGCCTCTGCAGTAATCCATAACGTTTCTTCCTCCAGGCACCATGCGTCTGTAGTAATCCATAACGTTTCCTCCTCCAGACACCATGCCTCTGTAGTAATCCATAACGTTTCCTCCTCCGGGCACCATGCCTCTGTAGTAATCCATAACGTTTCCTCCTCCAGGCACCATGCGTCTGTAGTAATCCATAACGTTTCCTCCTCCGGGCACCATGCCTCTGTAGTAATCCATAATGTTTCCTCCATCGAGCACCATGCCTCTGTAGTAATCCATAATGTTTCCTCCTCCGGGCACCATGCCTCTGTATTAATCCATAATGTTTCCTCCTCCGGGCACCATGCCTCTGTAGTAATCCATAACGTTTCCTCCTCCGGGCACCATGCCTCTGTAGTAATCCATAACGTTTCCTCCTCCGGGCACCATGCGTCTGTAGTAATCCATAATTTTTCCTCCATCGAGCACCATGCCTCTGTAGTAATCCATAACGTTTCCTCCTCCGGGCACCATGCCTCTGTAGTAATCCATAACGTTTCCTCCTCCGGGCACCATGCCTCTGTAGTAATCCATAACGTTTCCTCCTCCGGGCACCATGTCTCTGTAGTAATCCATAATGTTTCCTCCATCGAGCACCATGCCTCTGTAGTAATCCATAACGTTTCCTCCTCCGGGCACCATGCGTCTGTAGTAATCCATAACGTTTCCTCCTCCGGGCACCATGCCTCTGTAGTAATCCATAACGTTTCCTCCTCCGGGCACCATGCCTCTGTAGTAATCCATAACGTTTCCTCCTCCGGGCACCATGCCTCTGCAGTAATCCATAACGTTTCTTCCTCCAGGCACCATGCGTCTGTAGTAATCCATAACGTTTCCTCCTCCAGACACCATGCCTCTGTAGTAATCCATAACGTTTCCTCCTCCGGGCACCATGCCTCTGTAGTAATCCATAACGTTTCCTCCTCCAGGCACCATGCGTCTGTAGTAATCCATAACGTTTCCTCCTCCAGACACCATGCCTCTGTAGTAATCCATAACGTTTCCTCCTCCGGGCACCATGCCTCTGTAGTAATCCATAACGTTTCCTCCTCCAGACACCATGCCTCTGTAGTAATCCATAACGTTTCCTCCTCCGGGCACCATGCCTCTGTAGTAATCCATAACGTTTCCTCCTCCGGGCACCATGCCTCTGTAGTAATCCATAACGTTTCCTCCTCCGGGCACCATGCCTCTGTAGTAATCCATAATGTTTCCTCCATCGAGCACCATGCCTCTGTAGTAATCCATAATGTTTCCTCCTCCGGGCACCATGCCTCTGTATTAATCCATAATGTTTCCTCCTCCGGGCACCATGCCTCTGTAGTAATCCATAACGTTTCCTCCTCCGGGCACCATGCCTCTGTAGTAATCCATAACGTTTCCTCCTCCGGGCACCATGCGTCTGTAGTAATCCATAATGTTTCCTCCATCGAGCACCATGCCTCTGTAGTAATCCATAACGTTTCCTCCTCCGGGCACCATGCCTCTGTAGTAATCCATAACGTTTCCTCCTCCGGGCACCATGCCTCTGTAGTAATCCATAACGTTTCCTCCTCCGGGCACCATGTCTCTGTAGTAATCCATAATGTTTCCTCCATCGAGCACCATGCCTCTGTAGTAATCCATAACGTTTCCTCCTCCGGGCACCATGCGTCTGTAGTAATCCATAACGTTTCCTCCTCCGGGCACCATGCCTCTGTAGTAATCCATAACGTTTCCTCCTCCGGGCACCATGCCTCTGTAGTAATCCATAACGTTTCCTCCTCCGGGCACCATGCCTCTGCAGTAATCCATAACGTTTCTTCCTCCAGGCACCATGCGTCTGTAGTAATCCATAACGTTTCCTCCTCCAGACACCATGCCTCTGTAGTAATCCATAACGTTTCCTCCTCCGGGCACCATGCCTCTGTAGTAATCCATAACGTTTCCTCCTCCAGGCACCATGCGTCTGTAGTAATCCATAACGTTTCCTCCTCCAGACACCATGCCTCTGTAGTAATCCATAACGTTTCCTCCTCCAGACACCATGCCTCTGTAGTAATCCATAACGTTTCCTCCTCCAGACACCATGCCTCTGTAGTAATCCATAATGTTTCCTCCATCGAGCACCATGCCTCTGTAGTAATCCATAACGTTTCCTCCTCCGGGCACCATGCGTCTGTAGTAATCCATAACGTTTCCTCCTCCGGGCACCATGCCTCTGTAGTAATCCATAACGTTTCCTCCTCCGGGCACCATGCCTCTGTAGTAATCCATAACGTTTCCTCCTCCGGGCACCATGCCTCTGCAGTAATCCATAACGTTTCTTCCTCCAAGCACCATGCGTCTGTAGTAATCCATAACGTTTCCTCCTCCAGACACCATGCCTCTGTAGTAATCCATAACGTTTCCTCCTCCGGGCACCATGCCTCTGTAGTAATCCATAACGTTTCCTCCTCCGGGCACCATGCGTCTGTAGTAATCCATAATGTTTCCTCCATCGAGCACCATGCCTCTGTAGTAATCCATAACGTTTCCTCCTCCGGGCACCATGCCTCTGTAGTAATCCATAACGTTTCCTCCTCCGGGCACCATGCCTCTGTAGTAATCCATAACGTTTCCTCCTCCGGGCACCATGCCTCTGTAGTAATCCATAACGTTTCCTCCATCGAGCACCATGCCTCTGTAGTAATCCATAACGTTTCCTCCTCCGAGCACCATGCCTCTGTAGTAATCCATAACGTTTCCTCCTCCGGGCACCATGCCTCTGTAGTAATCCATAACGTTTCCTCCATCGAGCACCATGCCTCTGTAGTAATCCATAACGTTTCCTCCTCCGGGCACCATGCCTCTGTAGTAATCCATAACGTTTCCTCCTCCGGGCACCATGCCTCTGTAGTAATCCATAACGTTTCCTCCTCCGGGCACCATGCGTCTGTAGTAATCCATAATGTTTCCTCCATCGAGCACCATGCCTCTGTAGTAATCCATAACGTTTCCTCCTCCGGGCACCATGCCTCTGTAGTAATCCATAACGTTTCCTCCTCCGGGCACCATGCCTCTGTAGTAATCCATAACGTTTCCTCCTCCGGGCACCATGCCTCTGTAGTAATCCATAATGTTTCCTCCATCGAGCACCATGCCTCTGTAGTAATCCATAACGTTTCCTCCTCCGGGCACCATGCCTCTGTAGTAATCCATAACGTTTCCTCCATCGAGCACCATGCCTCTGTAGTAATCCATAACGTTTCCTCCTCCGGGCACCATGCCTCTGTAGTAATCCATAACGTTTCCTCCTCCGGGCACCATGCCTCTGTAGTAATCCATAACGTTTCCTCCTCCGGGCACCATGCCTCTGTAGTAATCCATAATGTTTCCTCCTCCAGGCACCATGCCTCTGTAGTAATCCATAACGTTTCCTCCTCCAGACACCATGCCTCTAGTAATCCATAACGTTTCCTCCTCCGGGCACCATGTCTCTGTAGTAATCCATAACGTTTCCTCCTCCGGGCACCATGCCTCTGTAGTAATCCATAACGTTTCCTCCTCCGGGCACCATGCCTCTGTAGTAATCCATAACGTTTCCTCCTCCGGGCACCATGCCTCTGTAGTAATCCATAATGTTTCCTCCATCGAGCACCATGCCTCTGTAGTAATCCATAATGTTTCCTCCTCCGGGCACCATGCCTCTGTATTAATCCATAATGTTTCCTCCTCCGGGCACCATGCCTCTGTAGTAATCCATAACGTTTCCTCCTCCGGGCACCATGACTCTGTAGTAATCCATAACGTTTCCTCCTCCGGGCACCATGCGTCTGTAGTAATCCATAATGTTTCCTCCATCGAGCACCATGCCTCTGTAGTAATCCATAACGTTTCCTCCTCCGGGCACCATGCCTCTGTAGTAATCCATAACGTTTCCTCCTCCGGGCACCATGCCTCTGTAGTAATCCATAACGTTTCCTCCTCCGGGCACCATGTCTCTGTAGTAATCCATAATGTTTCCTCCATCGAGCACCATGCCTCTGTAGTAATCCATAACGTTTCCTCCTCCGGGCACCATGCGTCTGTAGTAATCCATAACGTTTCCTCCTCCGGGCACCATGCCTCTGTAGTAATCCATAACGTTTCCTCCTCCGGGCACCATGCCTCTGTAGTAATCCATAACGTTTCCTCCTCCGGGCACCATGCCTCTGCAGTAATCCATAACGTTTCTTCCTCCAGGCACCATGCGTCTGTAGTAATCCATAACGTTTCCTCCTCCAGACACCATGCCTCTGTAGTAATCCATAACGTTTCCTCCTCCGGGCACCATGCCTCTGTAGTAATCCATAACGTTTCCTCCTCCAGGCACCATGCGTCTGTAGTAATCCATAACGTTTCCTCCTCCAGACACCATGCCTCTGTAGTAATCCATAACGTTTCCTCCTCCGGGCACCATGCCTCTGTAGTAATCCATAACGTTTCCTCCTCCAGACACCATGCCTCTGTAGTAATCCATAACGTTTCCTCCTCCGGGCACCATGCCTCTGTAGTAATCCATAACGTTTCCTCCTCCGGGCACCATGCCTCTGTAGTAATCCATAACGTTTCCTCCTCCGGGCACCATGCCTCTGTAGTAATCCATAATGTTTCCTCCATCGAGCACCATGCCTCTGTAGTAATCCATAATGTTTCCTCCTCCGGGCACCATGCCTCTGTATTAATCCATAATGTTTCCTCCTCCGGGCACCATGCCTCTGTAGTAATCCATAACGTTTCCTCCTCCGGGCACCATGCCTCTGTAGTAATCCATAACGTTTCCTCCTCCGGGCACCATGCGTCTGTAGTAATCCATAATGTTTCCTCCATCGAGCACCATGCCTCTGTAGTAATCCATAACGTTTCCTCCTCCGGGCACCATGCCTCTGTAGTAATCCATAACGTTTCCTCCTCCGGGCACCATGCCTCTGTAGTAATCCATAACGTTTCCTCCTCCGGGCACCATGTCTCTGTAGTAATCCATAATGTTTCCTCCATCGAGCACCATGCCTCTGTAGTAATCCATAACGTTTCCTCCTCCGGGCACCATGCGTCTGTAGTAATCCATAACGTTTCCTCCTCCGGGCACCATGCCTCTGTAGTAATCCATAACGTTTCCTCCTCCGGGCACCATGCCTCTGTAGTAATCCATAACGTTTCCTCCTCCGGGCACCATGCCTCTGCAGTAATCCATAACGTTTCTTCCTCCAGGCACCATGCGTCTGTAGTAATCCATAACGTTTCCTCCTCCAGACACCATGCCTCTGTAGTAATCCATAACGTTTCCTCCTCCGGGCACCATGCCTCTGTAGTAATCCATAACGTTTCCTCCTCCAGGCACCATGCGTCTGTAGTAATCCATAACGTTTCCTCCTCCAGACACCATGCCTCTGTAGTAATCCATAACGTTTCCTCCTCCAGACACCATGCCTCTGTAGTAATCCATAATGTTTCCTCCATCGAGCACCATGCCTCTGTAGTAATCCATAACGTTTCCTCCTCCGGGCACCATGCGTCTGTAGTAATCCATAACGTTTCCTCCTCCGGGCACCATGCCTCTGTAGTAATCCATAACGTTTCCTCCTCCGGGCACCATGCCTCTGCAGTAATCCATAACGTTTCTTCCTCCAAGCACCATGCGTCTGTAGTAATCCATAACGTTTCCTCCTCCAGACACCATGCCTCTGTAGTAATCCATAACGTTTCCTCCTCCGGGCACCATGCCTCTGTAGTAATCCATAACGTTTCCTCCTCCGGGCACCATGCGTCTGTAGTAATCCATAATGTTTCCTCCATCGAGCACCATGCCTCTGTAGTAATCCATAACGTTTCCTCCTCCGGGCACCATGCCTCTGTAGTAATCCATAACGTTTCCTCCTCCGGGCACCATGCCTCTGTAGTAATCCATAACGTTTCCTCCTCCGGGCACCATGCCTCTGTAGTAATCCATAATGTTTCCTCCATTGAGCACCATGCCTCTGTAGTAATCCATAACGTTTCCTCCTCCGGGCACCATGCCTCTGTAGTAATCCATAACGTTTCCTCCATCGAGCACCATGCCTCTGTAGTAATCCATAACGTTTCCTCCTCCGGGCACCATGCCTCTGTAGTAATCCATAACGTTTCCTCCTCCGGGCACCATGCCTCTGTAGTAATCCATAACGTTTCCTCCTCCGGGCACCATGCGTCTGTAGTAATCCATAATGTTTCCTCCATCGAGCACCATGCCTCTGTAGTAATCCATAACGTTTCCTCCTCCGGGCACCATGCCTCTGTAGTAATCCATAACGTTTCCTCCTCCGGGCACCATGCCTCTGTAGTAATCCATAACGTTTCCTCCTCCGGGCACCATGCCTCTGTAGTAATCCATAATGTTTCCTCCATCGAGCACCATGCCTCTGTAGTAATCCATAACGTTTCCTCCTCCGGGCACCATGCCTCTGTAGTAATCCATAACGTTTCCTCCATCGAGCACCATGCCTCTGTAGTAATCCATAACGTTTCCTCCTCCGGGCACCATGCCTCTGTAGTAATCCATAACGTTTCCTCCTCCGGGCACCATGCCTCTGTAGTAATCCATAACGTTTCCTCCTCCGGGCACCATGCCTCTGTAGTAATCCATAACGTTTCCTCCTCCAGGCACCATGCCTCTGTAGTAATCCATAACGTTTCCTCCTCCAGGCACCATGCCTCTGTAGTAATCCATAACGTTTCCTCCTCCGGGCACCATGCCTCTGTAGTAATCCATAACGTTTCCTCCTCCGGACACCATGCCTCTGTAGTAATCCATAACGTTTCTTCCTCCGGGCACCATGCCTCTGTAGTAATCCATAAAGTTTCCTCCTCCGGGCACCATGCCTCTGTAGTAATCCATAACGTTTCCTCCTCCGGGCACCATGCCTCTGTAGTAATCCATAACGTTTCCTCCTCCGGGCACCATGCCTCTGTAGTAATCCATAACGTTTCTTCCTCCGGGCACCATGCCTCTGTAGTAATCCATAACGTTTCCTCCTCCGGGCACCATGCCTCTGCAGTAATCCATAACGTTTCCTCCTCCGGGCACCATGCCTCTGTAGTAATCCATAACGTTTCCTCCTCCGGGCACCATGCCTCTGCAGTAATCCATAACGTTTCCTCCTCCGGGCACCATGCCTCTGTAGTAATCCATAACGTTTCCTCCTCCGGGCACCATGCCTCTGTAGTAATCCATAACGTTTCCTCCTCCGGGCACCATGCCTCTGTAGTAATCCGTAATGTTTCCTCCATCGAGCACCATGCCTCTGTAGTAATCCGTAATGTTTCCTCCATCGAGCACCACTGGGCCTTACTGCCACTTCCAGTTGCCTGTCCTTACCCTCCAAGCTTCTTGAGCACCTTCTACCCTTCCTCCATTTTCATGAAATCGTGGCCCTTCTGCTTGTGCCAAGCCCATCTTTTCTCTGGAAATACCTTTTTTTTTTTTTTTTTTAAATGGCAAATTAATAATCCAGTAGACTGTATGTAACTCGGCTTACCGTACCATTCTCTCCATTGCATTCTGGGTCTTGGTTCCTATTTTGTGATCTACACTAAAAGCAACCTAAACGGATGTATCCCCCGCCGCCCTCGAGGGTCTCTTCTGGCTGCCATTATTTTATCACTGTGTCCCCATCTTGGCTTCACTGACCATAAATATACCTACTCCAGCATTCGGGAATAACACTGGTTTACCTCACAGTGTTTATTGAACTGTCACAAATGACACCTCATTTTCCTAATTCCATCGGCTATGTCGCCCATTCCCAATTGGGTTGTAATGTTTCCTGGGCGTGTACACCCCCGTATCTCACTGCAAAGGTACCCAGCTTTCTTGTACTCTGCCACGGTCTGTGTAAGATTCAATAAAACATTCCAGAGTTGATAAATATGGTTAAATGCCCTGAGTCCAATGGCCGTTGATATCAAATTAGTGAGTACACAGAAGGGCTCATTCACTAAACCGTTAATTGTCTTGAACTGGAAACAGAACTGCAGAAAATACCAGGGCTGCGACTTCAGCCAAGCTAGAGAATGTTTCTAAATCAGACGTTTTTTTTCTGCTCAGTGAATTACCCTTCTTTTGTTGCCCACATCTTCTATAAATAAACTGTAATTGGGGGTAATAAAGGGTCTGGGGGCTCTGAGCTGCCCCTCTGTCATTTTACTAACAGAAGATGTCTAGAATGGGAAAAATGAACCGATGCTTTGGGAACGTTTAGGAAGGTATTGTACATCTGTAGGACGCAGAGGTTCATTTTAAAGAGTTAAAAGCGTGCAGCTTAATCAGTTGTTAATCAGTTTAATCGATTAATGTATTGATGCAGACATAGCCCCCCTTTCACATTTATTTTTCATGTCTCCAATTCCTTCAGTTATTTAAAGAAGGGTCTTTAACCCCTCTCCATCCGTTGTGCTGGTGTGTACATGAAATTACTAATTCTGAGCCCTCCTGTCTACACGCAGCCTAAATGTAACCCTTTTAGGGGGGAACTGAGTTCATCATCTTAAAGTATAAGAAATGAAGAACAAACAGAGTAATATTTATAAATTGTAATGGACCTTTACTTATTTAATTCTTTGTATTTAAGAGTGCAATATAACAGTATATATCACTTTTATCCAGCGTCATGTTACAAAATATAGCGATTAATATGTAATTAATATGCAATTAATCTGAGGTGGCACTATAGACCATGTTTATATATAATGAGACACTGGTACAAGAAGAGTGAAGTTGTTATGGTGCCGCAATTTCCCAAGCACTGTCTTCATTAACGTGCTAAACCATTTTAGCAAACGGTTTAAAGATGTTAATGAAGTTGTTATGGTGTCTGTAGTATCCCTTTAACTAGGAATGTGAGGAACACAACAGATAAAGCTATCTCAGCTTGTGGGATAATTATAGCTCACAACTTAAAGTGAAATGATCCCTTGTCTGCTTATAGACACTTTTTGTACAAGGATTGTCACAGTAATGAATATTCTGACAGGGTTAAAGTTATGCTGCCTGTTATGTTTTTACCTGCATACGTCTCCTTTACCTTGCAGGTGATGACCCGACCTAGCCCTGTGCTTTAGTAAAATTTTGGGGTGTGAATAAGCCTGGTGTCCCACAAAGTAAATACGGCCTAGAACTCATAATGAATGAGTTGTGCGTTGGCTGGCGCAGAGCGATGGAATGTGCAGGACCTCCATGTTGTGTCATTATCTCATAACACAGGTGGCACGCTTCCTCAGGGCAAATACCGGAGTCATGACAAGACCAGGTTTAAACATGAGACGCTGCATTGTACTAAATGCCCTGTCCCGATTGGACAAGAAACCTCCGTCTCCTCTGAGTTCTTTAACGTTTCCCTCGAAGTAAAACTAGATCATCTAATCTCAGGTCGATCGGTAAAAAAAACAGAAAGGTTTCTTCATTATTTGAAGTAGATCAGTCCTTGAAGTGTTTGTCTCATGAAATTTACCTTAAAAAAGAATGGGCGCTAGTGATATTTAATTGTCATCTTTGTGCTGCAGTGATAGCACTCTCGCCTTCGCAATCCTCCTTCTGCAGTTTAGTGAACGGACAAATATAACTACGCTGAAATGGTCAGGACGGCTGCTCCCAGTGAGGTTAGAATTTTCAGCCGGGGACAGAAAACCGGCCAATCTTTGATTTCAGTTACAATTTTTCCATAAATGGCTAGCTGTATATTTATTGGATCTCCTTTTGTGGACAACGCACACCTCTCCAACCATCCACGGCTGATCCACATGGAACCTTTTCTTAATTCTCTCCTGGCTCAGCTTCTAGCTCCTGGTGGACCCGAGTGTGTTAGGATGTAACGCTGTGTCCTATGTACCAAATCAGCCTGCCCAGCTTAGCCATCACATACAAGGCTAGACAATGTGATAACCGTATGCCATTGATTATGGAAAGAGCAAGCAATGAGCGGAGGACATTTTCACAGCGAGAATAATAGCCGCATGTCTGAAATCTTTACTAGCCTGCGGATCTGGCCCCCCACTGTCCATGTATGAGTGGTGACTGAATGTCTGGGCCCCTGGTGACAGTGATTCATTACTCGGCCCTGTATACACCTATCTAGCAAGGCCCGTCTCTGGGAAAAGCTGCAATAAGTTATCTCCAACTTGCCCTGATGGTGAGCATCTGCTACATCTGATAGGAATCAGCAGAGGCCTCATGGTGAGAAACCAGTGCTCAGGAATGTCCTCCCCCCCAGCTCTGGAGACAGGATTCCATTTTGTGACATCTCATCCCCTTCACTGTAGCACATTACGGAGTAAAATGGAGGCTCGTCGTGCTGGAGATGACGATTTAAAGAAGAACTTTCACCTTCGGGCTGGTGACAGTTCTGTTGTCACTCACTCCAGACCAGTAGACATGACTAAAGCTGGGCTTTGGAGAAAGATAAAAGACTCTTAGCGTCAGGTCACAGCTGGCTACTGGGGCCTGTATCGTCCACCGACATGATGCATGTGCGCTTGGTGTCCTTACTCCCATAACCCCGCATGTCTCCAGTCTGCACACGCATTCCTGCCATACTGACAAACACACAAGAGACCTGAGCACAACATATCGTTTAAAAAAATCTCTCTGGAAGAATACAGAGGTAATAGTTAATTTTTGGCGAGGTCATATGTGAGTTTTAATACACGTTATCTCTGCAAGCAAAGGTTGTCTTCAGAGGATGGGAAGATGGCGGTAAAATGAATCATTGGGCTCCCATTGCCATAAACTGCAAAGCCCATCAATCTCAGGCAGCCTCCAGAGCAGCTGCAGTTTTTGATGTTGGTTCACATAATTATCAGGGAACTAAACATTTTAAAATAAAGCTTTAAACGTCATATAACTGATTGTGCTTTTCAAACTGCTAGATAAAAGTAATAAACCTGTTTCCATCTGCGAAGTGTCAAACAATAGGAGGGCAATGCCCATTGTTATGTTCGTTTATAGACAAACAGTTAATACTGGATTATTTCTTAAATTACTGAACAGTTGGATTTGTTTGTAAAACAATTCCCTTCACTGTCTGTCTGGACACAGCGCAGGGCACAGCGCACATTAAGGGGGGTGGGGGCTCTGTCCTAATTCTGAATATGTGACTGTAAAACCAATTCTAAATTCACGCACATGATGGATCAGAATTAAAGGGCATTTCTGTCCATGGAAGTTACACGCTAACCTTGCCCATTCGACACAGACTGGTCGTAGCCAGGTTCCAACGTGTGGCTCTTACTGGCGCTGAATCCATGTGCGTTCACAATGTATGAACTTGTACATAATCTGACAGACAGCGACTCTTTAATCTTCTGAACTATCAAAGCAAGGCGGACCAGAACAAGAGTCCTCAAATGTGACTCGTTACAGAATGCATGACATGCGCATTGTCGTCTCTTTGGCCTATTCCAGTTATAACCAATTACCTCCAATAAACACAGACACAAGGATTATTTTGGCAAAAAATATTCCACGGCTTTATTAATTACATAAATATATAAATTAAAATATTAAAAAATTTAAGAGGTCATTGTCACCAACATTTGAACAGACATTCCCCCAATTAACATAACTAAATACCCAGACAATGACCTCAAACATATTTACATAATACCATATAACAATGTAACATATCATAAATAACATAAACAATTAACACAGCCACCCACGGCAACCATTTCCAATTGTAGGGGCATACCGAGACACCCCTACACTATTATCATAGCCACCAAGGGCATCCCATTTCACAGTAGGGGCATACCAAGACACCCCTACACCATCACATAGCCACCAAGGGCATCCCTTTCCACTGTAGGGGCATACCAAGACACCCCTACACCATTGTCCCAGCCACCAAGGGCATCCATTTCCAGTGTAGGGGCATACCGAGACACCCCTACACCCCCAGGTTCGTAGCTACCGCCGAGCTCGAACCTACCACCAAATCTAAAGGTAAGTATTCCTCTTGACCTATCCCACTTACCAAAAACCGACCTACCCCCGCCACAGCACAGAGCTTGACCCCTCAAGCCTCCTGGGCGCCCCCACCCCGAATAAACAAAGCCTGCCGCAAACCATCCTGAAAGCCCAAATTAAGGAAATCCAAACCCACATCAGACAAATGCACCCCATCACGCCGGAAGTATCCCGGTAACATATCCTCCAGCTCCCTGTGCCGCACAACTACCCTCCCAGATCTCTTAATAAAAATCGCCAACAACTTGTTGAACTTTCGTCTATATCTTGCCATCGCTGCGAAATCCCTCGCATGACGCCAATGGAAACGCGGTACCGTTTCCGACCAAACAATAACCACCCCGGGGATCAAAGACCTCAACTTATCCAAGTCCCTTTTAATTCCACAAACTAATTCCCTTTGCGGGACCAACCCAAAATCATTCCCCCCCGTGTGGAACAATATTAAATCGGGGACTTCCCCCTGCCCTATTCTCCGAAATAAATCCAAACACGTATCTCTCCAACCATAACCCCGAAAGCCAAACCACAACACACGTAACACCTCCAACGGAAAGCCGAGCTGCGTGCCTTGTCTCCGAACTGCAGCCCTCCGTTCAGCCCAGTAGACATATGAATGGCCTACTATCCATGCGACTCCACCTGAAAGGAAAGGAAATAACTTATAACCACGGCCAACCTGAATTGTACCGCCAAAACATCAACATGATTTATAATAACAGGTCAGGTCGTACATATGAACGGAATCTAAGCGATTCCCATCTCCCAATTTTCTTAACCAGCTCGTCCCCCAAGCCTAATCTCGCCGCCTCAGTGGCAGCCCCGATCCTGAACGAGTGGGTGCCAAATTGCGAGGGATCCATGCCCAAGCGCTCCAAACCCAACTTAAACACCCTGGTGAATTGGAACCTTGACAACGCCGAGCCGTCAGCATGGCGAAAAAAGGAACCCCTCCCTTCAGGGCGGACTTCCACGTATCGCTGAGCACAGCCCACCGGGCAAGCCTCCACTTGAGGTATAGCAGACAGCTTAATCGTCCGACCTCTCCCAAAGACATCAGTCTTCGAGCACCGTAGCCGAATAGCTACTTCTGCTACCCTCAAGTCCACGTCCTCGAACTGAAGACCCCCTTGCCTAAGCTTACTCCCACTCACAATCTCGCTCACCCGAAATGCCCCGAAAAAGGCCCATACAAAAGCCACCTTAAATAGCAAGACCTCAAACAGCGAAAAACACAAACTTGGCAAGACCCCCAGAAGCTGCAGAAGCACCGTGAAAGACACCGGCCTCCTACTGTCAGGGACAGACCTCCCCTTGCGATAACCTTTAACTGCCTGCCGCACAATAAACGACTTCGTCAAATCCTCCCACCCACGGAGCTTGAAGAGAAACGCTAGGGCTGCCAGGTTTCGACCAACCACTGCCGGGGAAGCACCCCCTGCGAACAGCCGGCAAAGCAACCACAATAAAGTCTCTAAACGTACCTTTGCCGATACCATGTCCCCTGTACAGCCTACTGCTTCGTCCCACCTTTCCCATACTTTACTATACGCTGCCCACGTGCCCGGAGCCAACGAATCCCTGATCAGTCTTCCAAGCAAGATGTCCCGAGCCGCCACATCTGATCCGGACATGGCAGACCCTCCTTTTGCGCGGTCGGAGCCTCCGCCCGAAACTTTTCCCACTGAAAGCGAGAAAGAGCATCCGCAATTACGTTTAAGAAACCTGGGACATGACGTGCACGAAAAACAATGTTTAACTGCATGCAGTACAAAACAAACCGGCGAAGCAAGCGGACCACTGGGACCGAGGACGCTGACAGATTGTTCACCGCCTCCACAACAGCCATGTTGTCAGTAAAGAAAACCACTCTCCTATTGCGTAAAACCTGGCCCCACAACGAGAGTGCCACCACCAATGGGAACAGCTCGAGGAAAGCCAAGTTCTGAATCAGCGGGCTGACTGCCCACTTTTCAGGCCATCTTTCCGCACACCACTGACCCGCGAAGTAGGCCCCGAAACCTACACTCCCAGATGCATCGGTAAAGAATTACAACTCGGGCGATTCAATACACTTTTCCCTGAAAAAGACCTTCCCATTAAAATCCTTCAGGAAGGTCTCCCAAACCCCCAAGTCCTCCTTGATCGGAGCGGTGACTCTAATAAAATGATGAGGTGACCGCACTCCCGCCGTGGCTTTGGCTAGGAACCGGTTAAACACCCTACCCACCGGAATAATGCGACAAGCGAAATTCAACCGTCCCAACAGCGATTGTATATCCCGCAGAGTCGCCTTCCTTGCCCCCCGCAACTCTGAAATAGCGTCGCGCAGGGACTCCAACTTATCCGCTGGCAACCTACATTCCCCGGCGACCGTGTCAATCTCAAGTCCTAGGAAACTAAGCTGTCGCGAGCCAGAGGTATCCCAAAAACCTGGCTGACCCATTCAAGACACCGCAACCTGAAACGGCAAGCGTCGGAGCCGGCCGGCCCCACACACAAGAAGTCATCCAAATAATGGACCACAAACTTGGTGCCCGCCTCCTTCCTCACTACCCATTCCACGAACGTACTACATTTCTCAAAGTACGCACAGGAAATGGAGCAACCCATGGGTAGACACAGATCCACAAAATAGCTGTCATCGATAAAACAACCCAATAAGTGGTGACACATTGGGTGAATGGGCAAAAGGCGAAAAGCCGCTTCTATGTCCGCCTTAGCCAACAACGCTCCGCGTCCTGCCTCCCTTACCAGCTCGACCGCCTGGTCGAATGATGCGTAGGAAACAGAACAGAGTGCCCCGTCAATGTCATCATTGACCGATGACCCTTTCGGGTATGACAAGTGGTGGATGAGGCGAAATTTTCCCGCCTCCTTCTTTGGCACTAAGCCTAGAGGGGAAACCCTGAGATCAGGCAGCGGAGGCACTTTATACGGTCCCGCCATCCGGCCCAGGCGAACCTCATGAAGCAATTTCTCACACACTACATCATGATGTTCGCCAACGGAGCGCAGATTACGGAAACGAGGTGCCACAACCCGCTCCCGGAAGGGAATGATAAAACCCTTCGTAAATCCCTCAAACAACAAGCAGGCATCATCTCGTTTACCGTAGCTGTTTAGCCACGGGAGCATCGCGTCTACCTTCACTGGAGACCGACCCAGCGGCAGCGGATGGTGCCGAAGCCCCTCCGGCCGAGCTAGGTGCTGCAGACTTACCCCGCTTGAAACACTTGTTGTAACTGTGCCCCCCTCCACAACCGGAGCATTCATGCTTAAAGCGGCATGAGGCACCCCACTTACATTGGCCCTCGTTATAGAGCCAGCAAAAACCCTTCCTTTGCGCAGCCGACGCGGTGGAAGAGGCACAGGCGCCAGCCCCCCCTTGTAAGGGGGCCGCCTTTTGGGACATCATCAGCTTCATCCATAACGGTAGGTCCATCTGGTCCCATCTCATCCCTGGATTAGCTGATTGCCTCTGGCGAAATTGTTCATCGTACCGCCACCAGGCCAGCCCCCCATACGTGCGGTAAGATTCCCACACCCCGTCTAAGTAACAAAACAACTGGGAACATTTATCAGGGGCCTTTTCCCCCAGCACACTCGCCAGTATGCAAAATGCTCGCAACCAATTCCCGAAAGTCATCGGGATTTTCCTATACCGACGCCGCTTTTCCTCCTCCTCTTTCTTAGCGTCCTTTTTATCCTCCTCCTTCAAATCCAGGTACTCATCTAAAGGGAGAAGGGAGAAGATCTCCACAAATTCACCCTTCCACAACCTTTCTTTAACTTCCATCTTAAGGTGACACCCTAGCGGACCCGCAAACGACACGTGTACATTCTGCCGTGCTGCATCCGGAATCTCCCCCACTAGCGTGTCCCTCTCCACAGCCACTTCTGAGGCTACTGACCCCCCTACCGCTGCTGCCAACTCACCTGCCCCGCTCCCTGCCTGCTCGGGGACCGGAAGCACCCCCGACCCCAAACCCGACGATCCTGGCAACCAAGCCCTGCTAAAAGAAGCCCCCTTATCCCGCCCTGAACTCCAAGATGTAAGGAACGATTTTAAGCCCTCTAGTAAATCTCCAGAGTGTGGTGTACTGTGCAACTCACCGACCAAACCCCGAGGTGTTGCTGATCCTGGGGCTGCATCCCGAACTCCGCCATGCGATGGGCCTGGCGATGCTGCTGCGAATTCTCCGCCGTCCCTAGGCCTCCTACGGCCCGCTGACCCGACATCCAATGACCTGTGGACGAAAGAAGCACAACTGGGGAGGCCGTCTTCAGAACCCAAATCCTCCCTAACCTCAACCCTTGCGCTCCTATGCGTACTGCTACTCCTGGCCTGCCGGCCCTTTCTGCCACACCTGTCCCCGGACGAACTTCCGTCTCGCCTGTCAGGAGAGCCCCTGCTCGCCGACCTAGATGCACTCCCCCGCGAGACTGGACCCCGAACGGGAGAGCCACGGTACCGCCCAACTGACGACTCCCCGCTGCTGCTGCGCTGTCTGCTCCGCCGGTTACTCCTGGAGCGATGACGGGATCCCCTATCACCCCCCCTGTCCCTGCGCCAACTAACGGGGCTGTCCGACCTATCCTGAGCGCGGCCTTCCCTGCCCGCCCGCTGATCTGCCGGCCTACAGCGCCCCATCTCAGTGCCAGTTCTGGAGGGGGCCATGCCACTGCCTGCTGCGACCCCGCCACCCGTCACTAGCGCCCTATGAGCAGTCCTATCGCCTGTCACCTGCGGCCGCTGCGCGTGTCTCCAGTCTGCACACGCATTCCTGCCATACTGACAAACACACAAGAGACCTGAGCACAACATATCGTTTAAAAAAATCTCTCTGGAAGAATACAGAGGTAATAGTTAATTTTTGGCGAGGTCATATGTGAGTTTTAATACACGTTATCTCTGCAAGCAAAGGTTGTCTTCAGAGGATGGGAAGATGGCGGTAAAATGAATCATTGGGCTCCCATTGCCATAAACTGCAAAGCCCATCAATCTCAGGCAGCCTCCAGAGCAGCTGCAGTTTTTGATGTTGGTTCACATAATTATCAGGGAACTAAACATTTTAAAATAAAGCTTTAAACGTCATATAACTGATTGTGCTTTTCAAACTGCTAGATAAAAGTAATAAACCTTTTTCCATCTGCGAAGTGTCAAACAATAGGAGGGCAATGCCCATTGTTATGTTCGTTTATAGACAAACAGTTAATACTGGATTATTTCTTAAATTACTGAACAGTTGGATTTGTTTGTAAAACAATTCCCTTCACTGTCTGTCTGGACACAGCGCAGGGCACAGCGCACATTAAGGGGGGTGGGGGCTCTGTCCTAATTCTGAATATGTGACTGTAAAACCAATTCTAAATTCACGCACATGATGGATCAGAATTAAAGGGCATTTCTGTCCATGGAAGTTACACGCTAACCTTGCCCATTCGACACAGACTGGTCGTAGCCAGGTTCCAACGTGTGGCTCTTACTGGCGCTGAATCCATGTGCGTTCACAATGTATGAACTTGTACATAATCTGACAGACAGCGACTCTTTAATCTTCTGAACTATCAAAGCAAGGCGGACCAGAACAAGAGTCCTCAAATGTGACTCGTTACAGAATGCATGACATGCGCATTGTCGTCTCTTTGGCCTATTCCAGTTATAACCAATTACCTCCAATAAACACAGACACAAGGATTATTTTGGCAAAAAATATTCCACGGCTTTATTAATTACATAAATATATAAATTAAAATATTAAAAAATTTAAGAGGTCATTGTCACCAACATTTGAACAGACATTCCCCCAATTAACATAACTAAATACCCAGACAATGACCTCAAACATATTTACATAATACCATATAACAATGTAACATATCATAAATAACATAAACAATTAACACAGCCACCCACGGCAACCATTTCCAATTGTAGGGGCATACCGAGACACCCCTACACTATTATCATAGCCACCAAGGGCATCCCATTTCACAGTAGGGGCATACCAAGACACCCCTACACCATCACATAGCCACCAAGGGCATCCCTTTCCACTGTAGGGGCATACCAAGACACCCCTACACCATTGTCCCAGCCACCAAGGGCATCCATTTCCAGTGTAGGGGCATACCGAGACACCCCTACACCCCCAGGTTCGTAGCTACCGCCGAGCTCGAACCTACCACCAAATCTAAAGGTAAGTATTCCTCTTGACCTATCCCACTTACCAAAAACCGACCTACCCCCGCCACAGCACAGAGCTTGACCCCTCAAGCCTCCTGGGCGCCCCCACCCCGAATAAACAAAGCCTGCCGCAAACCATCCTGAAAGCCCAAATTAAGGAAATCCAAACCCACATCAGACAAATGCACCCCATCACGCCGGAAGTATCCCGGTAACATATCCTCCAGCTCCCTGTGCCGCACAACTACCCCCCCAGATCTCTTAATAAAAATCGCCAACAACTTGTTGAACTTTCGTCTATATCTTGCCATCGCTGCGAAATCCCTCGCATGACGCCAATGGAAACGCGGTACCGTTTCCGACCAAACAATAACCACCCCGGGGATCAAAGACCTCAACTTATCCAAGTCCCTTTTAATTCCACAAACTAATTCCCTTTGCGGGACCAACCCAAAATCATTCCCCCCCGTGTGGAACAATATTAAATCGGGGACTTCCCCCTGCCCTATCCTCCGAAATAAATCCAAACACGTATCTCTCCAACCATAACCCCGAAAGCCAAACCACAACACACGTAACACCTCTAACGGAAAGCCGAGCTGCGTGCCTTGTCTCCGAACTGCAGCCCTCCGTTCAGCCCAGTAGACATATGAATGGCCTACTATCCATGCGACTCCACCTGAAAGGAAAGGAAATAACTTATAACCACGGCCAACCTGAATTGTACCGCCAAAACATCAACATGATTTATAATAACAGGTCAGGTCGTACATATGAACGGAATCTAAGCGATTCCCATCTCCCAATTTTCTTAACCAGCTCGTCCCCCAAGCCTAATCTCGCCGCCTCAGTGGCAGCCCCGATCCTGAACGAGTGGGTGCCAAATTGCGAGGGATCCATGCCCAAGCGCTCCAAACCCAACTTAAACACCCTGGTGAATTGGAACCTTGACAACGCCGAGCCGTCAGCATGGCGAAAAAAGGAACCCCTCCCTTCAGGGCGGACTTCCACGTATCGCTGAGCACAGCCCACCGGGCAAGCCTCCACTTGAGGTATAGCAGACAGCTTAATCGTCCGACCTCTCCCAAAGACATCAGTCTTCGAGCACCGTAGCCGAATAGCTACTTCTGCTACCCTCAAGTCCACGTCCTCGAACTGAAGACCCCCTTGCCTAAGCTTACTCCCACTCACAATCTCGCTCACCCGAAATGCCCCGAAAAAGGCCCATACAAAAGCCACCTTAAATAGCAAGACCTCAAACAGCGAAAAACACAAACTTGGCAAGACCCCCAGAAGCTGCAGAAGCACCGTGAAAGACACCGGCCTCCTACTGTCAGGGACAGACCTCCCCTTGCGATAACCTTTAACTGCCTGCCGCACAATAAACGACTTCGTCAAATCCTCCCACCCACGGAGCTTGAAGAGAAACGCTAGGGCTGCCAGGTTTCGACCAACCACTGCCGGGGAAGCACCCCCTGCGAACAGCCGGCAAAGCAACCACAATAAAGTCTCTAAACGTACCTTTGCCGATACCATGTCCCCTGTACAGCCTACTGCTTCGTCCCACCTTTCCCATACTTTACTATACGCTGCCCACGTGCCCGGAGCCAACGAATCCCTGATCAGTCTTCCAAGCAAGATGTCCCGAGCCGCCACATCTGATCCGGACATGGCAGACCCTCCTTTTGCGCGGTCGGAGCCTCCGCCCGAAACTTTTCCCACTGAAAGCGAGAAAGAGCATCCGCAATTACGTTTAAGAAACCTGGGACATGACGTGCACGAAAAACAATGTTTAACTGCATGCAGTACAAAACAAACCGGCGAAGCAAGCGGACCACTGGGACCGAGGACGCTGACAGATTGTTCACCGCCTCCACAACAGCCATGTTGTCAGTAAAGAAAACCACTCTCCTATTGCGTAAAACCTGGCCCCACAACGAGAGTGCCACCACCAATGGGAACAGCTCGAGGAAAGCCAAGTTCTGAATCAGCGGGCTGACTGCCCACTTTTCAGGCCATCTTTCCGCACACCACTGACCCGCGAAGTAGGCCCCGAAACCTACACTCCCAGATGCATCGGTAAAGAATTACAACTCGGGCGATTCAATACACTTTTCCCTGAAAAAGACCTTCCCATTAAAATCCTTCAGGAAGGTCTCCCAAACCCCCAAGTCCTCCTTGATCGGAGCGGTGACTCTAATAAAATGATGAGGTGACCGCACTCCCGCCGTGGCTTTGGCTAGGAACCGGTTAAACACCCTACCCACCGGAATAATGCGACAAGCGAAATTCAACCGTCCCAACAGCGATTGTATATCCCGCAGAGTCGCCTTCCTTGCCCCCCGCAACTCTGAAATAGCGTCGCGCAGGGACTCCAACTTATCCGCTGGCAACCTACATTCCCCGGCGACCGTGTCAATCTCAAGTCCTAGGAAACTAAGCTGTCGCGAGCCAGAGGTATCCCAAAAACCTGGCTGACCCATTCAAGACACCGCAACCTGAAACGGCAAGCGTCGGAGCCGGCCGGCCCCACACACAAGAAGTCATCCAAATAATGGACCACAAACTTGGTGCCTGCCTCCTTCCTCACTACCCATTCCACGAACGTACTAAATTTCTCAAAGTACGCACAGGAAATGGAGCAACCCATGGGTAGACACAGATCCACAAAATAGCTGTCATCGATAAAACAACCCAATAAGTGGTGACACATTGGGTGAATGGGCAAAAGGCGAAAAGCCGCTTCTATGTCCGCCTTAGCCAACAACGCTCCGCGTCCTGCCTCCCTTACCAGCTCGACCGCCTGGTCGAATGATGCGTAGGAAACAGAACAGAGTGCCCCGTCAATGTCATCATTGACCGATGACCCTTTCGGGTATGACAAGTGGTGGATGAGGCGAAATTTTCCCGCCTCCTTCTTTGGCACTAAGCCTAGAGGGGAAACCCTGAGATCAGGCAGCGGAGGCACTTTATACGGTCCCGCCATCCGGCCCAGGCGAACCTCATGAAGCAATTTCTCACACACTACATCATGATGTTCGCCAACGGAGCGCAGATTACGGAAACGAGGTGCCACAACCCGCTCCCGGAAGGGAATGATAAAACCCTTCGTAAATCCCTCAAACAACAAGCAGGCATCATCTCGTTTACCGTAGCTGTTTAGCCACGGGAGCATCGCGTCTACCTTCACTGGAGACCGACCCAGCGGCAGCGGATGGTGCCGAAGCCCCTCCGGCCGAGCTAGGTGCTGCAGACTTACCCCGCTTGAAACACTTGTTGTAACTGTGCCCCCCTCCACAACCGGAGCATTCATGCTTAAAGCGGCATGAGGCACCCCACTTACATTGGCCCTCGTTATAGAGCCAGCAAAAACCCTTCCTTTGCGCAGCCGACGCGGTGGAAGAGGCACAGGCGCCAGCCCCCCCTTGTAAGGGGGCCGCCTTTTGGGACATCATCAGCTTCATCCATAACGGTAGGTCCATCTGGTCCCATCTCATCCCTGGATTAGCTGATAGCCTCTGGCGAAATTGTTCATCGTACCGCCACCAGGCCAGCCCCCCATACGTGCGGTAAGATTCCCACACCCCGTCTAAGTAACAAAACAACTGGGAACATTTATCAGGGGCCTTTTCCCCCAGCACACTCGCCAGTATGCAAAATGCTCGCAACCAATTCCCGAAAGTCATCGGGATTTTCCTATACCGACGCCGCTTTTCCTCCTCCTCTTTCTTAGCGTCCTTTTTATCCTCCTCCTTCAAATCCAGGTACTCATCTAAAGGGAGAAGGGAGAAGATCTCCACAAATTCACCCTTCCACAACCTTTCTTTAACTTCCATCTTAAGGTGACACCCTAGCGGACCCGCAAACGACACGTGTACATTCTGCCGTGCTGCATCCGGAATCTCCCCCACTAGCGTGTCCCTCTCCACAGCCACTTCTGAGGCTACTGACCCCCCTACCGCTGCTGCCAACTCACCTGCCCCGCTCCCTGCCTGCTCGGGGACCGGAAGCACCCCCGACCCCAAACCCGACGATCCTGGCAACCAAGCCCTGCTAAAAGAAGCCCCCTTATCCCGCCCTGAACTCCAAGATGTAAGGAACGATTTTAAGCCCTCTAGTAAATCTCCAGAGTGTGGTGTACTGTGCAACTCACCGACCAAACCCCGAGGTGTTGCTGATCCTGGGGCTGCATCCCGAACTCCGCCATGCGATGGGCCTGGCGATGCTGCTGCGAATTCTCCGCCGTCCCTAGGCCTCCTACGGCCCGCTGACCCGACATCCAATGACCTGTGGACGAAAGAAGCACAACTGGGGAGGCCGTCTTCAGAACCCAAATCCTCCCTAACCTCAACCCTTGCGCTCCTATGCGTACTGCTACTCCTGGCCTGCCGGCCCTTTCTGCCACACCTGTCCCCGGACGAACTTCCGTCTCGCCTGTCAGGAGAGCCCCTGCTCGCCGACCTAGATGCACTCCCCCGCGAGACTGGACCCCGAACGGGAGAGCCGCGGTACCGCCCAACTGACGACTCCCCGCTGCTGCTGCGCTGTCTGCTCCGCCGGTTACTCCTGGAGCGATGACGGGATCCCCTATCACCCCCCCTGTCCCTGCGCCAACTAACGGGGCTGTCCGACCTATCCTGAGCGCGGCCTTCCCTGCCCGCCAGCTGATCTGCCGGCCTACAGCGCCCCATCTCAGTGCCAGTTCTGGAGGGGGCCATGCCACTGCCTGCTGCGACCCCGCCACCCGTCACTAGCGCCCTATGAGCAGTCCTATCGCCTGTCACCTGCGGCTGCTGCGCTGATGGAAGGGGTGCTTGCGGCCTAGCCCTCGCTTGCTGCAACCCGCTGCGTGCTCTGGGTGCCGCCCTACCCGCCCTGGAATGTGTGGCAGGTGCTGACTGTCCCCTGCTGTCCAAGCCCTTACTGGCTGCCCCATCATTCGCTGAACCTGAACGGGTTAAGAGGGCCTCATTTGACAACCCCTGCTTTTTACCCCTTTTTGCCCTAACTGACCCAGGGGGCGACTCACCACGTCTACTCTGTCCTGCAGGCTGCTCCCTGCTCCCAACGGGACCCGCTGCCGATAACGAGCCCGCTGCCTCCGAGTTCCTCGGCGCCATCCTGTCCTGACCGCACACCTCCGATGCTGCTTGCCGACCTTGCTGCGCGGTCGCCTCCAGGCCGCTACCTCCGCGGATCCTAGCCCGGCCGCCACATCTCCTATTGCCGGTCCTTGTCCCGCCTGCTGACGGGCTGCGACTCCTAACCGCGCCAGCACCGGCCTCAGGGCTCAATCGCTGTGGAGGCCTGGTCCGGCGCGAAGTCCTCCGCGCCGGCGCCGCCGACGGACCCGCCATGCTCAGTGCTGCCCCCAGCTGCTGCTCCATCCAAGCTGTGCCATGCTGCCGGATCGCCGCCTTCACGCCCTCGAGGATCGCTGCCATATCACTCTCAGCCACGGAATCCATCTGAAAGACAAAAAAGAAGAAATCCCCACCAGAAGCCAGCAACAGCTAACAACAGGTAAAGATTTCGAATTAAAATGGAACCCAATTTTAAAATGGCGAATATTTATATGACTAAGCCACTCCACTTATTTCAATTGACCAATCAAGTAACACTCCTCCATAGGCCTGCCTCCTAGCTCTGTCAAGGCCCATTCCACCTAGCTTTGCTTATTCCATGGGCTTCAGGACAGACTTACACCCTGACAGACCAACACTCCGTGCCATAACCTGTAATTCACCAAGTCTATTTCTGCAGATCACCACCTCATTATGGCACATCACCAGCCTTATTATTACACATCAGCAGCCTTATAATTACTCGCCCTCAACCTTATTATTACACGTCACCATCCTTATTACTACACGTCACCAACACGTCACAACCTTATTATTACACATCACCAGCCTTATTATTACAGTCACCAGCCTTATTATTACACATCAGCAGCCTTATAATTACTCGCCCTCAACCTTATTATTACACGTCACCATCCTTATTAGTACACGTCACCAACACGTCACAACCTTATTATTACACATCACCAGCCTTATTATTACACATCACCAGCCTTATTATTACACATCAGCAGCCTTATAATTACTCGCCCTCAACCTTATTATTACACGTCACCATCCTTATTACTACACGTCACCAACACGTCACAACCTTATTATTACACATCACCAGCCTTATTATTACACATCACCACCTCATTATTACACATCAGCAGCCTTATTATTACACATCACCAGCCTTATTATTACACGCCCTCAACCCTTATTACAGCTGGTCACTACCCCCGTTAAAAGAGGGATACTGCCACCATTATAATGGCTTGCTCCCTGTTACAGCTGAGTGATGCCCCCATTATAGAGTATACTGGCCCCATCTCCATTGCAGACCACGACTTTACTCTATAATACCTCACAGCAGTGAGAGAGTGCTTTGTCGGTACTCAGAGAGTGCATGGGTAACTGACTGGCTGACTAAGAGGGCTGACAAGCCTTTTTAATTAGTGAACCTGCTCTCCGCAGTTTTCCTGGCATATCCCTTTCTCTGTCCATGCCGTTTACTTTTCCTATTTCTCCAATGTTGGGCGGAATGTGTTGGACCTGAAATTTCTGTGTTTCTTCTTTTTTTTTTTTTTTTATTCTTTAGTTTTGCAATGACAGATGAGGAAGTAAAACGACATTTACTGTACATATGCTCGTGCAAGAGCCAAAGTATGGTTCGACATAGTGTGGTTGGTACAGAAGAAAAGCGATGTACATTTTATGTCTGTTACACTCATGATGTAGCTGCCATCTGCCAGCGGTTTTTGTGTAACAGTAGAAAGAGTGAGTACACACATAACATTAGGTATCGATGAATTTACCGGTGGTTGTGTGTCAGTATTTTGTTGAACATGAACTTTAGGCCGGGGTTGTGTTTCTTCTTTTACAGACATATCTGAGAGTTGATTCTTTGTGTTTTCTTTTTACAGTTGACTTATCAGTTTTCTAGACAGGCCACCAGGTTGTATGTTATCACTGAGTGTGACTTGACTTGTTTTGTTTCCTCAAATTATCAATCACTTCTACAGATGTTGGATATTGGTTTTGCCGTTGTATCAGTTCAGCAGCTGCAGGTGCCTGCTGTACCCATAATTATTTCTCAAAATATTTACTTTGCACAATTTTTTTCAGGTTTCAATTTTCATTTCCAAATCTCCACGACGATCACAACGCTCCTTCTAAGAGAACCTATAGGTTCCACTGTAGAAGCAGCGTTGCCCTATCTGGCAGGCAGGGTCAGGGGATGTAAAACAAGACACAGTCCTGGGCTTTCCTAGTGATTGATTTTTGGGCCTTCGAGTGCTGATGGCCTGACTTACCGCAGCTTTGCAACTTTAACTGCGGAGCGTGACTTTCCTGAGGGTGAGGAAACAGGTGGCTGTGGATGTAAAACGGGGAGAGTAACTTTAAACCTCGATGGGATTTACAGCTTATACAGCATAGCGTTCCTGACAGCTGCTCGGAGACTCAACTGTATCCCATTGTTTTTATTAAACACGGGGTGGGCTCCTTCACATGTTAAAAGATGGCAAAACACAAGCCAGCTAAAGGCTGTCCAAAGAGCCCATTGACCACTTTTCCTTTTTACTCCCAAACAACCCAAATTTGGGGACTAAAAGGCCAAGAATGTTTGTTCTGTGACGTCATCTAACAGGGAGATGTTACTGATAATATATTTAGAAACAAAATAAAATATCAGAATTTTCTCACTTTGTGATTCGTTATTTGCATTTAGCTAATCGCTGCTCTAGGGGACGCCCCGCGATGGAGATGACACTCTTTTTAATGCATTGAGGAAAGAATGGATTTAAAAACACAACAAATTAACAAATAAATAAACACATTAGAAAAAAATGTATAATAATAAAAGATACGTTTGAATGTTCCTTATTGTTGCAATACATTTCAGCGATGTAGACGTCTGTGTTGGCTCTGCTGGGACACAGCGAGGGGACGCCAGATTTTAATAATGACCAAAAGAACCCCCCACATCCCTAGATCCAAGCACACATATAAAGATGTACACACGCACACTAGACAAACCTTGATTCGTCCATTAACTTAATCAATTCGCTCGAATGAAAACTATTTTAATCCACACCTGAATCAATCACTACCTGGGCAAATCGTTACCAAGTTTCTATTTTTTTGGATACGGATTAAAAGGATTTTTATTTGAAATATCAATTCGTTTATGGGGAAACCAAAGTTTTGCACATTTTTAATGCACACACACATACATGGATGCAAAGACTGGCAACTACATAAACATTCCTCCTTATACACACACACTCATTCTTCATCATGTACTATTTAGACATGCACATACACACGTCCATATACCTTCATGCATTTTGTAACTGTGAGTGTGCACCTGTATGTGTGTCTGAGACTGTGTATCTTTATATGTGCCTGCGAATGTGTACCTGTATGTGTACCTGTGAGCATGTATCTGTATGTGTGTCTGGGATTGTGTATCTGTATATGTGTCTGTGAGCTTGTATCTGTATGTGTGATTGTATATCTGTGAGCGTGTATCTGTATATGTGATTGTGTATCTGTATGTGTGTCTGTGATTGTGTATCTGTATGTGTATATGTGAATGTGTATCTGTATATGTGTATATGTGAGTGTGTATATGTGTATATACAGCACTCACACACACTGAACACCACACACACACACACACACACACACAGCACCCTCACACACATGCACACACATACACACACACACAGCACACCTCACACACACAGAGCCTCCTCACACACTGCACACCTCACACACAGCACACCTCACACACACTGCACAACTCACACACAGCACACCTCACACACACTGCACAACTCACACACACAGCACACCTCACACACACACACACTGCACACATCAAACACACATCATCCTCACACACACACATACTGCACCCATACCCACACAGACACACCCACACAGCATCCTCACACACACACACTACACCCTTGACACACACACACACACTGCACACCTCACACATACACACAACAGCCCCCAAACACACTGCACCACTCACAAGCACAAGCACAATACTTCCCATCTCACACATACTGCACCACTAAACACATTACATTCCAGACACACACTAGATCCCTTACCCAACTCTGAATCCTCTACACACACAAGCTCACTAGATCTCCTATACACAGCCTGGGTCCCTCAAACACACACTAGATCCCCTACACACACACACACTGCACCTCATTTCTGACATACACACTCTGGATCCCCTATGCACACACTAGATCCTTGTAAGCAAACACATACTACATTCTCTAAACACACACACTACATCACCTATACATACACACTACAGACCGAATGCACACATTCGCTACATCCCCTATAACACTATGCCCCCTATACACACACTCTCTACAGCACCTAGACACACATACATTACACCACAAGCTAGACATGTGCAATTCGTTTCGGTCCGAATATGAATTCGGACGAATTTCGGACGATTCGGACATTGGGGTACTTCCGAATGTCCGAAGTGGTGAATTGCTGAAGTGCTGAATTGCCGAGGTCCCGAAGTTCCGAAATTACTGAATTTCCGAAGTGTCGAAGTGCCGAAGTGTCAAAGTGCCGAAGTGCCGAAGTTTCGAAGCACAGTATTGCCTAGGTACTAATATACTTACATTGAAGAAGAATGTTACATTGTAAACAATTTTAAATAAAAAGTATACACACATAGCCAGGATTCAGCTGTAAGCATTTGCAACACTTACAACAATCAAGTAACATACATTCATATAAAATGTAAGTTACTTAGCCAGTCAATGTAATGACAGGAATGAATAAGTAGATAGCTCCCTAATTCCCACGGTATTAGGGAGCTATCTACTAAAAGGCTGAAAGACCTGAATTGGTCTTTCAGCCAAATTTACTAATACTAAGTAAAGATTACTTAGTATTAGTAAATTATGCCCCTACTCGCTAAGGTCCTCCCCCCCAGGCCCCCACCCCTGAGTGGCGGGTGGGGGCCTTAAAACAAATGTCCCCCCAGGTGACTAGGGGCCCCCAAACCCCTAGTCACCCCCTCCCCCCCAATAAAAAATATCCCCCTACCTACCCCTCTCACCCTAAAAACTAATGAGGTGGGGACTTTTAACTAAGAACCTGTAAAAAAAAAAACTTGCCATTCAATGTTTTCTTTCTTCTAAAAGTTCTTTTGGAATTTTCCCACGCTGTGTAAAATGACACAGAGCACTCTGATTGGTAGATTTCAAACCAACTAATCAGTCTCTTCATTTACCTGTCAGAGCACTCTGATTGGATGTCTTAAACCCACCAATGAGAGTGCTCTGACCCTAATTGCAGGGCGGGGCAAGGCTTTATAAGCCTTGCCCCGCCCTGCAGAGCTCAGTCTGCGCGGAGCCCTCCATGAGTGAAGAAGGATTTTTTTTTTATATATAATTGCGTCGGTTATTATGGATTTTTATTTGCCCTTTTTTGGGGCTGAAAAAAGAAGATTTTAAAAGAAAGAAATCATCAAATGGTAAGTTTTATTTTATTTTTACAGGTACTTAGTTAAAGGTCCCCCCCTCATTAGTTTTTAGGGTGAGGTGGGTAGGTAGGGGGATCATTTTTATTGGGCGGGAGGGGGTGACTAGGGGTTTGGGGACCTCTAGTCACCTGGGGGGACATTTTTTTAGGGCTCCCACCCGCCACTCAGGGGTGGGGGCCAGGGGGGAGGACCTTAGGTCCCCCCCTTATTAGTATTTAGGGCCCCCACCCGCCGCTGACTGGTGGGGGCCAGGGGGGAGGACACTAGGTTCCCCTTATTACAATTTAGGGCCCCCTTCGCCGCTCAGGGGTGGGGGTGAGGGGGAGGACATTAGGTCCCCCCCTTATTAGTATTTAGGGCCCCCACCCGCTGCTCAGGGGTGGGGACCAGGGGGAGGACCTTAGGTCCCCCCCTTATTATTATTTAGGGCCCCCAACCACCGGTGAGGGGTGGGGGCCAGGGGGGAGGACCCTAGGCCCCCCCTTATTCTTGTTTAGGGCCCCCACCCACCGCTCAGGGGTGGGGGCGAGGGGGGAGGACATTAGGTTCCCCCCCCTTATTCTTGTTTAGGGCCCCCACCCACCGCTCAGGGGTGGGGGCCAGGGGGGAGGACATTAGGTCCCCCCTATCACTTTACTTTAGGGCCCCCACCCGCCACTCAGGGGTGGGGGCAGAGGGGCACTATTTTTTTTTTTTTTTTTAAACTGAGCAGTCACAGGCTGCTCACTGTTTACTAGACATGCCCCTACTCACGGTATAGCGAGTAGAGGCAAAATGTACTAATACTAAGTAATTTTTACTTAGTATTAGTACATTTGGCGGAAAGACCAATTTAGGTCTTTCAGCCTTTTGGTAGATAACTCCCTAATACCGTGGGAATTAAGGAGTTATCTGCGAAGCGGCTGCAAGAGAAGTCCCGAGGTGCCGAAGTTCCGAAATTCCGAAGTGTCGAAGTGCCGAAATGCCGAAGTTCAGAAGTGCCGAAGTTCAGAAGTCTTGAAGTGCCGAATTGCCGAAGTCCTGAATTGCGAAAATCCCGAATTTCGGGATGCCGAGCCGAACCGAAAGTTTTCCCCATGCACATGCCTACCACAAACACAACATGACTGAAACCAGCCTATTAACACAAAACCACACCACAACCAGCTCACTCTACACACACGCAATACCACAAGCAGGCTTCACACACATGCACACTACTCTTTCCTGGCATTTTTGTCTCCTGGTATCCCATTTATAGAGACACCAGAGACAAGTTTCAAGTAAACACAGTGCAAGCATGTTATTAAATTTGCTTGCGCTGTGCAGAACAAATACAGGGCTTTTTTATCATGCCCATGGTCTGCCCAGGAAGAGCATTCAACCAACATGCTCACTTTGTGATGGGGCTTACAAAACACACACTATCTGCCCCGCCCCCTTCTTAGTGGGCCGCTGTGATTAAAAAATGCCTGGGACAAATTTTTTTCCCAGTCCGGCCCTGCTACATCCTTACACACACAAACACACTACATCCTTACACAAACACACACTCTGCAGTCACTATACACACTACATCCTTACACAAACACACACTACATCTTTACACAAACACACACCTACATCCTTACACAAACACACACACTACATCCTTACACAAATACACACTGCAGTCACTATACACACTACATCCTTACACAAACACACACTCTGCAGTCACTATACACACACTACATCCTTACACAAACACACACTACATCCTTACACAAATACACACTGCAGTCACTATACACACTACATCCCTACACAAACACACACTCTGCAGTCACTATACACACACTACATCCTAACACAAACACACACTCTGCAGTCACTATATACACACTACATCCTTACACAAACACACACACTACATCCTTACACAAATACACACTCTGCAGCCATTACATCCACTACACTACATCCACTACACAAACACATACTCTGCATCTAATACACACAAACGTACAATCTGCATCCACTATACACACTGCATCCAAGACATGGACACCGCATCTACTTTACACATTCCACATCCACTATACACACACCATAGAACACACACACTTCATCCTTGGGGGCAGACTTAGGATGGATCCTGTGGGCGGACTCAGAGGCGACTCTGTGGGCAGACTCGGGGGGGCCCAGAACTTGAGCTGTGTCAGGGGCCCCAACATTTCTGATGGCAGCCCTGTCTGTATGTGTGTCTGTGAGCATGTATCTGTATGTGTGTTTGTGAGCATAAATCTGTATGTGTGATTTGTATTAAAACCGTTCGTGTCTTTTTAACATTCCCTTTGTCTCAGTGTCTGGGTGGCCGCCATTTTGGGACTTTACACGTGTTCGCGGCCATCTTGCGCACGAACAGCGATGTTTTGCCATTACTCGCGTGGAACTAAAAACGGATATGCAAACAGGCGAACACCGCTGAGTCCTCCAGACCTCCGTAAATTCGTACGGTAACTACCGAACGTTCCGCCGTTCGGTAGAAAGACTTAATAGACTATGGGGATTCTAGCGACCACCGAGATTCGACTGGATGGCACGAATTTCATATCCTTTCACCGTACGAACGGGGACCGACCGCAAGGCCAAAACTTATGGAACTGTTTTCAGCTAGTTGGTCTGTGCGGTCGGTCAAATCTTTGGAACCCTATAACTCCCAAACCGTTTATCCGAATGAACTGATTTTTGGATATGTTGTTCCCCTGAATAAGAGCTATCAAACGGTGTTGGATGTAAAGGTGTACCCCCTGTTTTAGGGGTACATCCAGAACTTGGGTAAAAATGTGTACAGTATAATTATGTTAAATGGTTATCTGAGGGGAGGGGACGTGGGGGTTGTACCATGTATATGATTGGTGATTTTATGCCTCCCCCTGGGTGTGTTCTGTCTGCGTGTAACTGTAATAAAAAGCAGGCTGGGTGTTCCAGTCCTCAGTTCTTCTTGACCCTTCAAAACGTAGCCTTGTCTCGTTATTGGAGGGAATTGCTGTATCACACTGGGGATTGCTATGCTCTGCATATTCCCTTGAGCTTTTAATCACTTTGTTCTTGTTCCTGATACCCTCTCCTGGAGGAGAGGTCTTTCCCACACGGTCCTGAATGCTGGAGGTTCATTCAGGGTGGAAGGAAGACGGCGCGGCTCCATTTAAGCTACGGCGGTTGTCTGCAGTGCTGGGAGTACCTCAGTGCTGGGAGCATCCGTCAACGGAGGGTACTCGGTCGGAGTACACGGAGCTCCATTACAGTGACTATGTATCTGTATCTGTGACTATGTATCTGTGTATGTGACTATATATCTGTATCCAGTGCCGGACTGGCCCACCGGGATACCGGGAAATTTCCCGGTAGGCCGCGGCATCTGGGGGCTGCGCAGGTATGTGCCACCGGGTGGCCGGTCCGGTGGCAAACTCAGAGGGGGCCGGCCGGCGGCCGCGTTCCAGGCTGGAGCCGCCGGCCGGATGGCAGCCTCGCCGGTCCAGTGGCACTCCTAATGCTGAGGGCTGAAGGAGGAGGGAGCATGCCTCTACCATGCTCCCTCGCGGTACCCACAATTCACAGCAGCATCCGTGCTGTGAATTGTGGGAACCTCGAGGGAGCATGGTAGAGAGACATGCTCCCTCCTCCTTCAGCCCTCAGCATTTGGAGTGCCGCCGGACCAGCGAGGCTGGTTTTATGTTCGCGACAAAATTTTATGTTTGCGACATCACTACAGAGGGGGGAGAGTGAGACACAAGGGGAGAAAGAGGGGGGAATAGAGAGATGGTAGAGGGGGAGAGAGAGACACAGGGAAAGGGGGGAGAAAGAAACAGAGGGGGAGAGTGAGACACAAGGGGAGAAAGAGGAGGAATAGAAAGATGGTAGAGGGGGAGAGAGAGACACAGGAAAAGGGGGGAGAAAGAGACAGAGGGGGGAGAGTGAGACACAGAGGGAGAAAGGAGAGAGACACACAAGGGGAGGGGGAGAAAGAGACTGGGAAGGAGAGGGGAGACATGGACACAGAGGAGCAGTGAGGGGGAGAAAGAAACATACAGAGGCTCTCCCCTGCTGGCCAATGCAGGGCTGGCATTGTCCAAGCGCCATGTGCCTTCACGGACCAGAGGGGAGATCAGAGATCTCCCTCCTCGTTCCACAGGCACCGTGCAGGGGAGGAAGAGAGGACCCGGGAGCTCAGCCTGCCGCTCCTCCAGGTCCTAATTCCACGAGTACAAAGCATTGCCGCGGTTACAGCGGCAATGCTCCGGCTCTCGCGAGAGTGAACTCTAGCCCTGGAGCTATGGGCTAGTGTTCACTCTCACCACTGCGACCACCAGGGATTCCTGGTGGTCCCAGTGGTGAGAGTGAACTCTAGCCCCATACATACACTGCCCACACACACACCATACACATTCACACACTGCCCCCCATACACACACACAGACCCCCATACACACATTGCCCCACACACCCTACACACTGAACCTTTCACACACATTGCACCCCTCACACATTGCACCACTGCTCTTATACTCTACTACAGCCCCACATCCCAGCAGACCCCAGCTAAGTTGTCAAACTGTTCTTAAACGGTTTGACTACTTACTCTGGGAGCGGGTCCCGGCACTCCTGGCACTCCTGGCACCATAACCACTACACAGAGCAGTAGTGGTTATTGTGCATGGAGTATTTCTTTAAATAATCTATAGGTGCTCCTCCTGAGATCAGGCTCTGGATCCGCCACTGATTTTATATATATATATATATATATATATATATATATATATATAAAATTATGCCTATTATATTTACACATAATGTACATTTATATATGCATAATACACAGAGAAATGTCATTAATATGTACCATATGTAATGAGCAGATATTGGCCCAGTCTTGTTGCTAGGTGCATACTCCAGCACAATAACATATTTAAAGTGAAGAGCGCACCCACAGGACTTCAAAATAAACAAGATAACGTCAATTTTTCACAGTTGTGCCCTACATACATTCACCATTTCAGTCCCATTACCAAGCTTTCCTTAATATGTCAAGGTAGCCTATGAGTGCTTTTTTCACTTTGGAGTAATAATTTTTAATTTTAAGTTATCTTTTCTAACTCTGTATCTGCACAATATGCTGGCGCGCCGCATTATGGGGCTGGTAAATAATTTTTTTCCAGGGCTGCTGTTAATTCCCAGTCCGGCCCTGTCTGTATCTGTATGTGTGTCTGTGACTATGTATCTGTGTCTGTGACTATGTATCTGTATGTGTGTCTGTGACTATGTATCTGTGTCTGTGACTATGTATCTGTATGTGTGTCTGTGACTATGTATCTGTGACTATGTATCTGTATCTGTGCCTGTGACTATGTATCGGTATCTGTGCCTGTAACTATGTATCTGTGTCTGTGACTATGTATCTGTGACTATGTATCTGTATTGGTATGTGTGTCTGTATCTGTATCTGTGCCTGTGACTATGTATGTATCTGTGACTATGTATCTGTATCTGTGCCTGTGACTATGTATCTGTGACTATGTATCTGTATTGGTATGTGTGTCTGTATCTGTATCATTGCCTGTGACTATGTATCTGTATGTGTATCTGTGACTATGTATCTGTATCGGTATCTGTGCCTGTGACTATGTATCTGTATTGGTATGTGTGTCTGTATCTGTGCCTGTGACTATGTATCTGTGTCTGTGACTATGTATCTGTATGTGTATCTGTGACTATGTATCTGTGACTATGTATCTGTATTGGTATGTGTGTCTGTGTCTGTATCTGTGCCTGTGACTATGTATCTGTTTCTGTGACTATGTATCTGTATGTGTATCTGTGACTATGTATCTGTATGTGTGTCTGTGACTATGTATCTGTGACTATGTATCTGTATCTGTGCCTGTGACTATGTATCGGTATCTGTGCCTGTAACTATGTATCTGTGTCTGTGACTATGTATCTGTGACTATGTATCTGTATTGGTATGTGTGTCTGTATCTGTATCTGTGCCTGTGACTATGTATGTATCTGTGACTATGTATCTGTATCTGTGCCTGTGACTATGTATCTGTGACTATGTATCTGTATTGGTATGTGTGTCTGTATCTGTATCATTGCCTGTGACTATGTATCTGTATGTGTATCTGTGACTATGTATCTGTATCGGTATCTGTGCCTGTGACTATGTATCTGTATTGGTATGTGTGTCTGTATCTGTGCCTGTGACTATGTATCTGTGTCTGTGACTATGTATCTGTATGTGTATCTGTGACTATGTATCTGTGACTATGTATCTGTATTGGTATGTGTGTCTGTGTCTGTATCTGTGCCTGTGACTATGTATCTGTTTCTGTGACTATGTATCTGTATGTGTATCTGTGACTATGTATCTGTGACTATGTATCTCTATTGGTATGTGTGTCTTTATCTGTATCTGTGCCTGTGACTATGTATCTGTGTCTGTGACTATGTATCTGTATGTGTATCTGTGACTATGTATCTGTGACTATGTATCTGTATTGGCATGTGTGTCTGTGTCTGTATCTGTGCCTGTGACTATGTATCTGTGTTTGTGACAATGTATCTGTATGTGTATCTGTGACTATGTATCTGTGCCTGTGACTATGTATCTGTGTCTGTGACTATGTATCTGTATGTGTATCTGTGACTATGTATCTGTGACTATGTATCCGTATTGGCATGTGTGTCTGTGTCTGTATCTGTGCCTGTGACTATGTATCTGTGTTTGTGACTATGTATCTGTATGTGTATCTGTGACTATGTATCTGTATCGGTATCTGTGCCTGTGACTATGTATCTGTGTACCATTATATAAATATTACATAAAAATGAAAAAATATTCTACCACTTCTGAAATTCCTGTTTATTAAAAATCTCAGCCAATCTTATCCTTCTCTGCATTTGTTGAGATTTTGTATTAACCCCTGTTCAGGTTTTGTGATATGTAGTTCAGCAGTTTGGTTATTCAAAGAAGATGAATGAATTTAATGAATGAAGCTACAGACACAACTGATCACAGCTTCCACCGGTGACGTGTTTGAGTAACGGTGTAGGTTTTTAGCCTCGCTGCCTGAACCAGTGAACCAGTTAATTATAATTATTACATATAATAGAGGCGGGATCTGATCTGGAATCGAATTGGTTAATATTTTACAGCCTCCCCTCCTGCCATTGTGTGTTCTATAGAAACTCTTTGAGCTAATTGTTTAGATTTCGGAGCAGATTACCTTGTGTACTTGTGAGATAAGCACATTTTTTGTGTCTGAGGGTATGACACCCAATTTCCCTGTAATGGCAGCCCAGATTACTTTAAGTATGAGGATTTCAGGGTCTGTTATTATCCTATCAGACACCAGGCCCTTTATCTCAATGACTGGTTTCTATGAGCATCCTAAACCCTTATTTGTAGTTTGAAATCTAATGTAATAAATCTATTTAGATCTGACTCATTAGACCTGGGACTGTCTGCCTCCCCCAGACATTTCCTGGGCCTGCATCTGGTTTTACTTAGTCCTCATTAACCAGTTACATTCCAAGGCTGCTCATTGACCTTTTATCTGTGGCTTTTCGGGAATGGGGGGTGCGATATTTTGTGGAGCACCCCTCCATGAGTGATTGAAAAGAAGAATGCAAACTCTGCCTCAATTCCTAAAATTACACGTATGCTGCATTTTTTGTCTCTATTTATCTATTCCACAATAACATTTGACAAGCGGAGTTAACCCTTCTGGGTATTAAACTTTGAAAGTTTTTTACTACAATTACTAGTGGGCGCGTTAAACTGAGTTATCGCCTCCTTCCTTACCCCTGCCTTAAAGGAACACAGTCGTGTTCTTTATTTTCTTTCAATTGTCCATTCCTTACACCCCCTGTATCTAAATAATTACACTCCCCCCGTCCCGTTCTTTATTTATAATTTGTATCTTTTATTCTATGCAGTGAATCTCATTTTGTTTCCTCTGTCCGTGATGTCTGCAGTTTGTCCTGGGATTATTTTGACAGATGGATTGTGGGTAAATTACCTTGGCAAATGAAATGGATTTTTGCTAAAGCTCCGCCCACATCACACTCTCCATAAATAAACAAACAAAACAAAACTTGCGAAGTGATAGAACTGGAAGGCCGTTCGTGGATCATGCTTCATTTCTGGGAATCATGAAGATTGTTACCAGGAATGGTGAATTAGAACCGGTTATGGGAGGCAGTGAATAATAATGAGTAATATGGAAAATATTGAATGATCGCACAAGGAAAAGCATGTTGTTTGGGTTTAATCGATGCCAGTTGCTGCAGATTATTATTTACAGAGTGCATTAACTGACAGCAGTTCAGCAGCCATTCAGCAATTCAATCCCTATTCAATCCCACTCACTATAACTCGGTCCTATTCAATCCCATTTAATCCCACTCAGTGTAACGCGATCCTATTCAATTCCATTTAATCCCACTAACTGTAACTCGGTCCTATTCAATTCCATTTAATCCCACTCACTGTAACTCGGTCCTATTCAATCCTATTTAATCCCACTCACTATAACTCGGTCCTATTCAATCCCATTTAATCCCACTAACTGTAACTCGGTCCTATTCAATCCCATTTAATCCCACTCACTATAACTCGGTCCTATTCAATCCCATTTAATCCCACTCGGTCCTATTCAATCCCATTTAATCCCACTCACTGTAACTCGGTCCTATTCAATCCCATTTAATCCCACTAACTGTAACTCGGTCCTATTCAATCCCATTTAATCCCACTCACTGTAACTCGGTCCTATTCAATCCCATTTAATCCCACTCGCTGTAACTCGGTCCTATTCAATCCCATTTAATCCCACTAACTGTAACTCGGTCCTATTCAATCCCATTTAATCCCACTCGGTCCTATTCAATCCCATTTAATCCCACTCACTGTAACTCGGTCCTATTCAATCCCATTTAATCCCACTTGCTGTAACTCGGTTCTATTCAATCACATTTAATCCCACTCAGTGTAACGCGATCCTATTCAATCCCATTTAATCCCACTCAGTGTAACTCGGTCCTATTCAATCCCATTTAATCCCACTCAGTGTAACGCGATCCTATTCAATTCCATTTAATCCCACTCACTGTAACTCGGTCCTATTCAATCCCATTTAATCCCACTCACTGTAACTCGGTCCTATTCAATCCCATTTAATCCCACTCGGTCCTATTCAATCCCATTTAATCCCACTCACTGTAACTCGGTCCTATTCAATCCCATTTAATCCCACTCACTGTAACTCGGTCCTATTCAATCCCATTTAATCCCACTCACTGTAACTCGGTCCTATTCAATCCCACTTGCTGTAACTCGGTTCTATTCAATCCCATTTAATCTCACTCAGCATTACTCTATCCTATTCAATCCCATTTAATCTTACTCAATGTAACTCAATCCCACTTAATCCCATTTAATCCCACTCAGTGTAACTCGGTCCTATTCAATCCCATTTAATCCCACTCAGTGTAACGCGATCCTATTCAATTCCATTTAATCCCACTCACTGTAACTCGGTCCTATTCAATCCCATTTAATCCCACTCACTGTAACTCGGTCCTATTCAATCCCATTTAATCCCACTCGGTCCTATTCAATCCCATTTAATCCCACTCACTGTAACTCGGTCCTATTCAATCCCATTTAATCCCACTCACTGTAACTCGGTCCTATTCAATCCCATTTAATCCCACTCACTGTAACTCGGTCCTATTCAATCCCACTTGCTGTAACTCGGTTCTATTCAATCCCATTTAATCTCACTCTGTGTAACTCGGTCCTATTCAATCCCATTTAATCTCACTCAATGTAACTCAATCCCACTTAATCCCATTTAATCTCACTCAGCGTAACTCTATCCTATTCAATCCCATTTAATCTCACTCTGTGTAACTCGGTCCTATTCAATCCCATTTAATCTTACTCAATGTAACTCAATCCCACTTAATCCCATTTAATCTCACTCTGTGTAACTCGGCCCTATTCAATCCCATTTAATCTCACTCAATGTAACTCTGTACTATTTAACCCCAGTTAATCTTACTCAATGTAACTCAATCCCACTTAATCCCATTGAGTGCAGCCAATTTAATATTTCTCACTGTAGCTCAATCCCACTTAACCCTATGAATTCCCATTCTACCCAACTAAAATCACTCACCTGTTCATCCCATTCTTATCAAACACTACCATATCTACCGCCAGTGTTTATCAGAGAAACATCGGAAGCCATTTTGTTAAAAAGGATCCGTCAATTCTCTGCAAATTACACAACAGATAGCATTAAAAGTCACATATAGCTAAGATGGAGCCAGGATGGAGACGCCCAGCTACAGGATAAATATGTCTTGATTTCTACATCTAATTTTATTTTTCACAAATATCGAAGTTAAACTTGTTAAATGTAGAGATTAATCAACAGAAATAAAAAATATGCAGAGTGTCAGCTCCCCTGTAATAGCGATTGCCCTTTGGTTACGAATTCTTATATGAAGATTGTGAATGTCATGTAAAATGGAAATCTATGCTACTCCCTACAATGTCTAGATTTACGTCCGTCCCTTCCAGGGACAGTGGGTGATAAATCAAACCTGCATCCTTCTATACTGATTGGAGAGGATCTATGTTCTCCTTCGTCCTAGTGATCTCTACCTTATCCCTTTATGCCGAGCCCTTTGCCCATTAGATTTTCAGATATGTCTAAGTGTTGTAATATGTGAGTTTGCTACATATTGCAGTTTGGTGGAACTGTGCGGACAAAGGTCGGTGTAGGTTCAATGTGAAGGCAATGCTTTGATGTTTGTCTACAGTCATTCAAGTCTTTCTCACGTTCTTTACAGACATAAAACATATAATAAACTTAGCAATTATTTAAGTTTTATTTAACTTACCGTGGAAATTAGGGAATTATCTACTAAGCGGCTGCAAGATGCAGGCGCGGCACAAATCGGATCGGAGTTTCATTCATTCTAATGAAATTCCGATCCGAACATAGTCCCAAATTGCGTCCTCATTCCTCATTGTGTTCTCATTCTGTTTGGACGCAATTCGGTAGTTTTGCCGGCGTTCTGTCTAAATGACAAGACATTCGGGAAAAGTGAAAGGAGGCTTCGCGAGATCACAGAGGAAAGGTGAGAATTGTAGGAAAATTTCTCTGACCACTGGAAATGAAACACTTTGCTCCTCCGCTGGTCAGGTGTAGGAAACCTCCATACGGCAAATAGTCCCTACTTTGTCTTATGTTTTAAAGAAAACTAGAGCAGACAGGAAGAAATGAAGAACAGATCCCGAGAGAGGGAGAGAAGAGGAATCGATTAAAGAAAGGTAAGTTCGGAATGACAGTGCCGCTTTAATACTTAGTGAGAAAACGAGGGTCTGATTACTCCTGAAAGTTAGCACCATTTGTACAGAATATAAACTGGATCTCAGACTTTGAAAGTTATTACTGAAGAAACAATCAAATATTTGATTCAAAATGTGTCTCACTAGGGCGGTCATACAGCATGGCATTAATAGGGTTTTCATAAATGTATTCCCAGCAGTCAGAAACTCCGGGCACTGGCTGCTCATACTGTTCGTCTGTGTGCCCGTACTGTATGGCTGGCTGGTGATGCCATCGGTTTAGTTAGATCCTGTAAAGAACGGGCAATAATTCCCCAGAATCACCACCTCTACACAGCAGTGAGGGGGTTGTAATCTGGGGCAGAACCAGGATCTACACACCTCATATTTGGGATCAGATTTCCCAAGTTGTATCTGCTGCCGCTGTAATGACAATGCCTGAAAATGGCTGCTGCCTGGAGGTGAACCTTCCAGAATCTCAGGAAGCACTACCCTTACAGTAATGACCTCACTTTAACCATCGCACTACCCGAACACACTAACCTAAAAATATAATGCGATAAAAGAAAAATAATATGCTATTGGCTTTTATAATCCACTTGGTCTTCTGTGCCCAGAACCCCTCAATGAGATTTCCATAAAGCGTGAATCACTGCTGTATCCTCTCTCTCTGTACAGAATGGCTTCTTTTTCGATCAAGTCTTTTATTGTACACTGAGCGGCCAGCAATGTGTTCCTGAAAGAGTCAATATGGCAGCACAAGCGCGTTTATCAGTAGACTTATCCTCTGTTTATTTTGGCTGGAAACACTCTCCCATCATTGTGAAACTAATATAGGTTTATAGCAGACAATGTCCTATATCTGCTGTCCATTATAGCGAATAATACACTTCAAAGGACGGAGAAATTGAGATCCCATCACTTTGAAGTAATATGTATCAAGTATTTTCCACGCCTGGCTCACAGATGTCCACATGGAATAGAATAAAGTGATCAACAGCTGTGACCGATACGCCGAGGGTAACCGGCAGGTAAGAGTTCTCCAGGATTATGGCAGCATTAACTGAACTAAATATAGAAATACACCAAGCCGCAAGCACTTTCTAATTAGCTAAAGCTGAACAAAATACAAAATACTAGATAGATAGATAGATAGATAGATAGAAAGATAGATGGATAGATACACAGATAGATAGATAGGGACGGACGGAGATAGATAGATCCATAGATAGATAGGTTGAGAATAGATAGATCCATAGATAGATAGACAGACAGACAGACACAAATTCATATTGATTCAATTCATCTCTATGAGCAGATGCTGATTGGCCACTGCGATGTTTGGCTGACCCATCTCCTTGGCGGAGATCTTCAGAATTGACAATCTCAGCCAATCCAATGTTTTCCTATTGTGACTGACTAAGATCATCATTTCTGATGATGTCAGCCAAGGAGCCATCACCAGCAGACTGGAATAAAGATAATATTTTACTATATTTAGGGGCAAGGAGGGGCTAGATGGTGTTTTAACACTATAGGGTCAGGAATACATGTTTGTGTTACTGACCCTATAGTGTTCCCTTCAATGTAGTTAGCAGAATAAACACTACAGTTACATCCTTTAGTATCCCAAACAGTATGATGTATGTGTGTTTTTTATGAAAATGGCTTCCTCTAAAATGATCCTGAATAGAATTTTTATAGGAAATCACCAGGTTTAGACTGTTTACAAAGTGTAAAGATGGTAATAGTGTACGTGCAAATTCACCAAAACATCTGACTTTCACAGTTAAAGTACGTACATCATTGTGTATAAAAAGTGGGGGTACAATATATTAACAATGTAAATACGTCACTGGGTATTAATGTAAAAACTTGGGTCACACACAGTGAAACTAAGGTACAAAATCAATGTTCTCGAAGGTATTGTGATAGTGCAGGCAATCTGTAATAACACATGTATATATTGAATTGCCAAGAACAGATTGCTCCAGAGCAGAGGGTTAATCACTTTACCTCTCTAGAAACCATAAAAAATAGCAACTCTGTCACTAGTCAACATTCCTTGAAAACATCTGTTAATGCTGTGCTGTCAGTGATTGTTACTTTATAATTATATTGTAGATCTCAGATAAATGGGAGGAATTGTGTGTGTACATGATTTAAAGATATAAATAGAGATCAGATATGTCTCAATGCATTCTTCCTAGTAAAACATTTCACAATCACATTTAACAGTATGTCCCGTCGAGACCCCTGCGCTCAGCCCAAGACCTACGCCTATCCTCTGCCCGGATCCCCACCTCTGACGCTCGCCTTCAAGACTTCTCCAGGGCTGCACCTCTTCTGTGGAACTCCCTTCCCTCCTCAATCAGACTTTCACCCAGCCTCCACAACTTAAAAAAATCTTTGAATCTTCATTAAAGCGTATCAATTAAACTATCAGCAGGTTTCTCATCCCCCACCCCCTTAACTCCTTTCCTGCAACTGTCAAAAATGACCTACCAAGCACTCAATAAACCCTTCTCTAACAAACTATTTAATTCCCCTGCTCTAACCCTTTCTGTTACTATACCCCACTGCCTCTAGCATGTAAGCTCATCGAGCAGGGCCCTCTGTTCCTGTACGTCCAGTGGTCTGATCTCAATTATGTGTCTGTTAGTCCACCCATTGTACAGCGCTATGGAATTTGTTGGCGCTATATAAATAATAAAATAATAATAACAAAGACAAGCAGCTTTGGAATCTTCAAATTACTTGGGTGTCTGGCTGAGAATGATGGGATTTGAAATACAAAGCAGCTGGAGTGTGGAGATTGTTCTCCAGGAAACTGTGGCTGGAAATAGAAGCTTTAGTCAAAATAGCAAAATGTTGCAAGGAGGACAACTAGTGGACATAAGTAGCAACTGCTGAATTATTATTTTTTTTTTTTTTATTCTTTATTTTTGTTGTGCACAAGAGTAACAAAAAGCCTTGGTGCGCCACAACAGCGACATCAAGAAAAATTGATAGACATTTGCAGTACAAGTCGTGGCATTCGTTTGTCAAGGCACATTTTTAGATTAATGAGATCAATATGTCGACAGCTTAGGTTCTCGTTTAGTTTAAATGATTTAACAAGATGCATACGTCAGGTAGGAGTATTCAGAGGAGTGACAAAGAAGGAAAGTGCAGGGTAAGTTATAGGCATAAACAAAGACTAGTGCAACAGATTAGGTCGTCATAGACATTTGGTATGGATAGTCAAGATATGCTGCACTATTTCTTTTTGTGTGATATCAAGATAGGAACACATTTAAAACAGGGCATGGTATAGTAATGATTTACATTACATTCAGGCTAAGCACGCGTAGCTATATGAGTCAGCATAGACAGGTTTTTGATATGGTCACAGATTATACAGTTTCATGACATTTGCTAAGGTACTACATAGTATATTTGTTAACGTATATTCAATCATAGGTAAGCTATGTTAATGCAGGTACTAGGTCTTCACTAACTATACCCAAGAGCAAGATATGGCGGTATGCCGTGTCACATTCTGCACTTTTATGGTAGTCTATAGTATGTCGTCAGGTGAGTGAGATGAGAGTTATAACGCCTCAACACCGGCTACTAGTTAAGAGAGCCTCATCAACAAAAAACAATATCACAATTTGGAAACATTATGCACGTCATATAAAGGCTGAATAACATAAAACAAACAAACGTTTAACGTTAGCTAAATTAGGATAAGATAACCACTGGGCTACACCTTTACACCAAGGCAGACATAGGGAGTCCTCAGGTCACTTAAACTACTGCCTTGCGTGAATGTGAGCTAGGCTATGTAGTGAGGTACTTAGTGAGTAGTTAATTGCGACATGGGCCTCCGCGGGCACCTCGATGATGCAGCCTTCGGATTCTGAAGTCGTTGGAAGGGAAGGAATAGTTGCTGAGGTATCAGTTTCAGTGCGGTCCCTTCTCCGGTGCTGAACCCTCTACTGCGACCGGTTGCCGAGGTAAGGCATGGGCTTGCAACACCGCTGGTATCTAGCATCTAGTTAGTGAGTGCACGCTAATGAGTTTTCTCCCAGCGTCACAGGAAAGTTTCTGCAAGGTGTTGTAGGGGATCTGTAGCAGTAACATGATGGCGCCTATGGCTTGGAGGCCTGAAGGCCAGCTTGGAGTATGAGGTAAGTGATCGGCCGCCATCTTAGTTGCGCCACGAGGGCCAGCTTCTCAGTGCAGTGTTACAGATTTAGAACTCATGCCGGGTAGATTGCTTTCAGCTCCGATTCTTATTGTATCGTCGGACACGCTGTAAGGGTCTCCGTCGGGGTCAGTGGCGGGACCTCAGCTCTTATGGTGAGGTGCCCTGAGTCGCCGCCATTTTACAAGGTAGGCCTTGGGTGTTAGGCTCCTCGCAGCCTGTAGATTCCCTAGTGGGGACCGGGATGACCCCCCCGGCCCAGAGGGGGGGGTGAACGGGGCCGTCAAGCGACTCAGGAAGTCGGTGTGTGGCAGCTGGAAGGGGGGGCATGGTGGCGGCCGTCCACCTCGCCCCTCTTCTGAGTAGGCCGCAGCCCCCGAAGCCTCGTATCCCCTCCAGGGGGACCAAAACTCCCGATCTCAGGGTCTGCTACCCCTGCCGCAGCCTTGTGAGTTTGTGTGTGGGTTTGTTTTTGGTCAAAAGCTTCTGAGTGTAGCTTAAGAGGCCAGATTACTCCGGAGCCTCTCCTGCATGCGACCGGTCAGCATGGCGGTCCGGCCCCGCCCCCCGCAACTGCTGAATTTTACAGAGAATTCCAATGTCTCTAGTCCAGGGGTCCTCAAACTCTGGCCCCCCAGATGTTGCTGAACTACAACTCCCATGATTCTTTGAATTACATAGATAGCCAGAGAATCATGGGAGTTGTAGTTCAGCAACATCTGGAGGGCCCTGAGTTTGAGGACCCCTGCTCTAGTTCATCGCTTACAGGAGGCCTGTCCAACCTGCGGCCCCCCATATGCCCTAACTTACAGTAATTCCCACCTGGTGATTGGTATCTGACAACTAAACAACTGATTGCAAACAGGTTCACTGTTCGTGAATAAATGCTAATTCCTCCTCCCCCGACGCTGTGTGTGCCCTCGCTGTGCCAGGACTGAACTCCATTTATAAAAGACTTGGCGATGGAGTCAAAACGTTGTCCTGTGACTTGGTTCTATTAAAACTCTACTTTTGGCAGGTGTACCCAGACCTCTTTTTGGTACCAGGACTGAACTGGATTATAATATGAATTGCTAAATATTTATCTTACACAAGGAAAAGAAAAAAAGTTATCATTTATTTTATTCACTGTTATAATGTCCGGGAAGTGACAATCCACACAGCGGTTGGGGCAGACATATTAAATTATTTTGTGATGTTCGAGCTCCACAACCTTCACTCTCTGCTGAGCTAACCTAACCAGGAAGTAACAGGTCCAGTTGTATGATTGACAGCTACAGGGGGTTTGACAAGGCTTATTTATAAAAGTGTCAATTGATATTGAAATATGCACTTTTATATAATGGGAGGCTAGGAGGACATACTGAAGTGCTTTATGGCTTTGGAATGTTTAACTAAAAAGGTTTGTTCTAGCACTGTATTTATTCGTGATTGCATATTTTCTAGCGTAGTATTTTTTTTTTTTTTTTATTCTTTATTTATTCCAGTACAAGCAGTTCACATACAGTATCTATTAGTTTGAACAAACAGGCAAGTACATTGTGGTAATAACACATTACTTTAGCAAGATGAGGTAACAGCCTAGTTAATCCAAATCCCATGCCTATAGACTGCGAAGTGCCAGTATGTGTCCGATCCTTAGAGTATACGTAGCTCTATAGAAGCTCGGATATCCCGCCTGGGTTTTAATAATATATAAAACAGTAAACAGATAACAAATGACCAGTGAGGCGCGCGCTAAAGGCACAAAGAAAATAATAGGGATGATACAGCTATGCATAGTATAAGAGCAAAACATTTCCCCATGAACCTATCTCATTCCCTAGTGAGTTCCATCATGCGCGGTCGGGCCCAAAAGTAAAAATTTTAAGAATTGGAAAAGAAAGATAGAATAGAGGAAGTGCCCTGAAGATCCGAGGACTGAGAAAAAGGGGAAGAAAGGGATAGGATAAGAGGGGGAGGTTGGTCCGAAGAATATTGCCCAAGAAGAGTGCGACTCGAATATTGTACTATACTGACCTCACCCTCGCTAGAGTCCGTATCGATTCTCCCCATGGCCTTTTTGAGTTAACATAATGCACCGCCTTTCGGAGATGACCCCAGATGTGCGTGTGGGAGAGCTGACTCCCCCTCCCTATCTCAGACGTTCGCAGTGCTATTTGTCCAAGGGTCCCAGATTCTATCAAATTTCTTCAGTGTCCCCCTGACCTGTGCCGTCAGCGTATCCATCAGGAAAGTATCTTTAATTTTTTGTTTTACCATCACTATAGTAGGCGTCTCCCTCTGCAACCACACCTGCGCCAGAGCTCTCCTAGCTGCCAGGTTTATGTTTTGGACGAGGGTTTGTTCTGCTTTTGTCCATCCATCCAGGGACCTAGACAACAGATACACCCATGGGTCCAAATTGACCTCTCTGTCAAAAACTTCTTGCTGCAAAGCAGCAATCCGTTTCCAATAGGTTTGTGCCTCCGGACAGTCCCACCACATATGTATATATGTTCCCTTGAGGCCACAACCTCTCCAGCACAGGTCCGTCGGATTTACACCCATTCGACACAGTTTCACTGGGGTGGTGTACCACCTGAACAACGTCTTATAGGACTGTTCCTGCAAGGATACGCACACCGAAGATTTTGCAGTGGCCTCCCAAATATCTTGCCATTCTACACCCTCCAAAACCTCATTGAGGTCTGCTTCCCACTGATCCGCATATGTGAGATCTCCCCATTCCAATGTGTGCATGCTCAAATGGGAGTACAAACAGGAAATGAGGCCGCTTGGGAATTGTCCCTTCTTACACATCTTTTCGAAAAACGTCAATTGTGTCAGCGCGTCCGCCTTGATCCGGGGGCCTCTGGCAAAATCCCTAAGCTGAAGATACCGGAAATAATCAAAGGGGCGCAGTGGAGCTCTGCTTTGTAGCGCATCGAACGTGACGAAGGAGCCGTTGTCAAACATCTCACACAGTCTTTGCATCCCCGTGCCCTCTATACCTTTGAAGTCCCGGGGGTGCATGCCCGGCGCAAATGCCTTGTTTCGTAAGAATGGGGTCATGGGCGACAGAGCTGAAGTCAGGCCGTACTTGATGGCGGCTGTGTCCCAAATCTTAAGGGAGTTGCGTATTGCTGGGCATATCACCTGATCAACAGGTCTCTGTTCTTTAGGGGTCCACATAAGGAACTGGGGCATATCCGGGCCCATCATGGAGGATTCCAGATCCACCCATCTCCTCTTATCCGGGGGTGAGTGCCATAATGCAATTTGGGCCAACTGGGCCGCCGCGTAATAATAATAAAGGTTTGGAAGGCCCAGGCCTCCCCTGTCCCTAGCTCTATAGAGGATGTTTCGAGAGATCCTATGCCTTCTATTCTGCCAAATAAACTTACCTATAGCCTGTTGAAGCGGACCCAAATTAGACTTAGTCACATGTATCGGAAGGGCCTGGAATAAGAAGAGTATCCTTGGCAGCACATTCATTTTCACTGTATGTATTCGTCCGATCCACGAAATCGGCTTGTCAATCCAGTTCTCCATATCGTTTATCAACTGTCTAATCAGCGGGGTGTAATTTTGCTGATATAGTCGTGAGGGGTCTGCTGTCAACCAAACGCCCAAGTATTTGATCTGGTCCCTCTCCACTCGGATGTGATAAGTCCTTCCTATATACGATGCCTCGACTTCGTTCATACCAATGGGGATCACGCTTGATTTGCATAAATTGACTTTATAGCCAGCTACCTCGCCGTATTCTGCCAGAATCCCGGTCAGAGCTGCCATTGAAGCCCTCGGATCTGTGAGCGTCAGCAATACATCGTCCGCAAATCCCGAGACAACGTATTGCGTGTCCCCTACGGTAACACCTTTGATATCTGGGGCGTCCCGTATAGCTTGCATGAGGGGTTCGAGCGAGAGGACAAACAGCAGCGGCGAGAGGGGGCATCCTTGTCTCGTGCCGTTGCTCAAATGGAACGGTGTAATTCTCGCTCCTGAGATCTGAATCTGTGCCCTAACGTTGGAGTACATAGCCTGAACAGTTGTTACGAACCTGGCCAGCATGCCGAAGTGATGTAAAACTTCGAATAAATAAGGCCATTTGACCCTGTCGAATGCCTTTTCGGCATCGAGTGACAGCATCAATGTCGGGGTGCCCTTCGTAACCTGTCTCCCGATAAGGTCTATATTGCGTCTCGTGTTCTCGAACAGTTGTCTGCCCGGTACAAAGCCCACCTGATCCGGGTGTATCAGGCCTGCAAGGATCGGGTTCAACCTGCCTGCGAGAATTTTAGCCAAAATTTGGAGTCGTGATTAATTAACGAAATGGGGCGAAAGTTCTCCGGTGCCGAGTCGTCTTTACCCGGCTTAGGTAATAGAACGATATTCGCTAAAGACATCTCCCTATCAGGCGTCTCTCCATCCATCAAATCGTTAAACCAGGGTTCCATGTGGGGTAGGAGTTCCTCTCGGAAGGTTTTATAATAGCTTCCGTCGAAACCATCGGGACCCGGCGCCTTGTTACTTTTCAAGGCGGAGATCGCCGCATCTATTTCGTCAACTGAAATGGGGTGTCCCAGGGCCGCCGAGGCAGCCACATCTAACTTGGGGAGATGCGACCGAGAGAGGAACGCCCGTACCGCATCTAATTCCTGTCCTGTGTCTACGATACTACCTGTAGTGTGGTTGTAAAGCTTAATGTAGTAATCCGTAAACACCTTAGCTATCTCTGTGGGGTTCGTCTGGTATGCTCCCGCTGCATTTTTAATCCTCGTGATATGCGTGCCCCTTTGTCGCGGCCGAAGGGATCGTGCCAACAATGTGTCCATCTTGTTCGCTTTCTCGTAGTAGGCTCGCTTGGACCATATGATAGCTCTCGCGGTGTCATCCAGAAGTGTTTCCCTAATTGAATGCCGTGTGTTTTGCACCGCCATTAAGTTCGTGGGTGAAGGGTCCGACTTATGCCGTTGTTCCGCCGTTCTTAAAGCTCCCAACAATGACGTTAATAGTTGAGACTTGCGTCGTTTCTTCCGTGTTGCTTCTCTAATCAGGACCCCCCTAATAACAGTCTTATGAGCCGCCCATACCGTGGCTTTCGAGATCCCTGTCTCCGCTTCCCTGATAAAATAGTCCTTAAGTTCCTTCCTAATGATATCGACGATTTCTGGGTCTTGAAGTAAGGACCTATTAAGCTTCCAGGACCAAGGGGACGCGACGCTCAACTTGTCCAAGGTAAGGGTGACATCTGCGTGATCTGACCAGGCTATGGATCCCACCCCAGAGTCCGAAACCTTGGGAATAGCCAGCGAGTTGACCATAAAAAAAGTCTATTCTTGAATATGTATCGTGTGGCGACGAATAAAACGTATAGTCTATAATATCAGGATGCTGAGCCCTCCATATGTCTATCAGACCTGTTTGTTGCATGAATGCGTGCAGTAATTTGTCTTGCCCCCCCCTCCTATGTGACCGCGGGATTCCCCTACATGGCCCCCTATCTATCGCCGGGGTTGGAGCAGCATTAAAATCCCCCCCTACAACAACTATGCCGTGTGGCAGCCTGTGTACTATGTGCGTCAACTCCTTCCAGAATGCACTGGACGGATCGTTAGGAGCGTATATGTTGAGGAAATGCATAGCCTGAGAATGCAAAGACCCCGACAGTAACACGTAGCGCCCACCCGGGTCAGCACTAACCGCGCTGACCCTGAACGGGCATCTATGATGCACAAGGATGGCGACACCATTCCTCTTATTGAGGGCTCTAGCCTCATATGTGGTTCTGTATAAGTGATCTTTAAGGGCGAACTTCGCCGATTTCGACAAGTGTGTCTCCTGTAGGAAGGCAATATCGGGGTTCATAGGTTTTAATTCCCGAAACATGAGCCATCTTTTTTTAGGGGCGTTTAGGCCTTTAACATTAAGGGATAATAGTTTCACAGGCATGAGTTAACCTGTAGGATAGTTCTGTATTTAAGCTTTCTGTTACTCCTGGTCGTAATCGAGCCTTCCTGAGCGTCCTCCGACTCCCCCCCAGAGGAGAAAGATAAGGAAAAGGGACAGACGGGAGTAAGGGCAGAAAAAGAGTAAAGGATAGGAAAAGAAAGAAACCAAACAGTATGTACATGTATCGCCTGGTCTTACCCATCGCCAGGCGTAGTTGGGGTAGATGTCCCGACATCCCCAGAACGACAAGAGATCCCTGGGGCGTTTGGGACATGGACCAGCCAATAAAGGCACTACTAGAGTGCCAATGGAATCAACGTAAGAGAAAAAAACACATTATAGTCTGTGCCCCTGCACTTAGTACATAGGGCAGCGATGGAAGATCTATCTAGGTACATATCCACATAACTGAAAGCAGATTGTCAAATACAATTCACAATATATCTATAACTTTTTTTTTTTTTTAGTTATTTTTTTTTTTTAATTAAGGGGAATCCACATACACCATGGTTAAGTTAGGAACATGAAAAAATAAGCCGGTCTTCAATACACGTTTAGTACTTAACAAGCAAACACGTTAGGAGAGCTTAACTACCCAATGACGCGGGGCTCCACGGCCACCGGTCCGTAGGGGCTTCCCCAGGGGTTATCCTCTAGCAGTGAGCCGTGCACTTGAAAGCCTTGGGGTAAGAGGGATCAGGAATACACTACACCAACTATAGAAGGGGTCCTCAGTACAGGCGAGCTACTCCGGTCCCCTCCCCCCGCCCTTGGGCGGATGCAAGAAAGGGCTCCAGATACCGGCCCCCCCGCCGCGTCTACCCGCCCCCCTCCTTCCCCGATCCTGGATCCGATTATAAAAGATTCTGCCAGGTAGCCCCCCCACCCTCCCCAGCTTCCGCATAGGACCGAGCCGAGCTGACTGAGCGAGCTCAGACGACCTACCCCAACATAGGCCGCAACCCTCCCTCACACACTCTCCTCCGGCTGTCGCCTATGCGATCCAAGTTGAAGCGCTATCTCTGCACCAACATAAACACATTATAATGCATACAGATAAATAAATAAGTCCGGGTAACCGCCGCCGCCGCCCCCACCCCCCCATTCAATCGTGGGTACCGAAAGAAGACAACAACAAATATAAAAACATTTCAACAGTTCCGTGACCCGCTCCGTGCCGGCCACTGGGCGAAGAAGTGGCCCCGATCCCCCCTCCCTCCGGCAACACCGCCACCCATAAAAATAAAACATCAATGCATACAGTAAATATCGAAACCAGCACAGTGGAACATCCCTAGCCCACCCAAAGAGGGGAGAAGACCCCCCCCCATGCCCGTTATGACTTGGGATCAGCCCGCGCAGCACTAACGGCTGCTCCCAATCCCAGCACCCCAAGAGGGCTCACCAGAATGGACCAGGCCCCAAAACCAGCCATCCCACACGCAACCTACATACCCTCCCCGAGTGCTACAGCCGACTCGATCCCCCTCCTGCCGACCTCCTGTGGATCTGGACCGACCGACATCCGTGGGCCTCACTCACCCGCCTCAAACCACTCACGAGGGAGAGGACAGAGCGCCTCTTCAGCCGGGGGGAACTCCGCCATCGTGACCGTGTCCTGTATGCCGAGGCCCCTCAGGAACTCCGCCGGGTCTCCATCAGCGTTCAGGATTTTAGTGCGACCATCTTTGAACGCCAGCAACCGGAATGGAAAGCCCCAAGCGTATTTGACTCCATGCTGCTGCAGAAGCCCCGTCACCGGGCGCCAAAGCCTTCGTTTTTGGAGGGTAGCAGGAGTCAGATCTTGAAATAAGGTAAGTTCCGCCCCTCCATATCGGATAGGGCCTTCCCTGCCTCGCTTCATGAGGGCTTCCTTCGTCCTGTAAAACAGGAATTTGATAATAACATCCCTCGGGCAGGTATCAGTCGCCCGTTTCGCCCTGAGGGCCCTGTGTACTCTCTCCATGTGCCATTGGTGTTCAGGCACATCAGGCAGCAAAGGTTTGAGGATCTTGGCCACCACCTCCATCCGCGGGCCTTCTCCCTCTTGTTCAGGTAGGCCCCGAAGCCTGATATTGTTTCTCCGGGATCTGTTCCCCATGTCATCCAGGGCAGATTCCACCGTATTTAATCTGGTAGAGAGCCGGTTAATCTGGGCTACAGCAGCGTTGTGGGCCACCGCTGTGGACTCCGCCCGCCGCTCAAGCCCTGCCGTCCGCACACCCAAGGCCTGTATCTCGGCCTTTACTTCGTGGGTGTTCCTGGTGATTTCGGCCGCCAAATAACTGCGGACCTCAGCCAACTTGGCCAGGATTTGTGCAGTGTTAGCCACTGATACCTCCGAGGCCGCCTCCGCGCCTGGGCTGGGAGGTGAGCGTGGCGCCAGCGGGCTCTCCCGTCCGCCATCTTGGGTGCTTGATCGCATGGCGCGGGAGGCCGCGAACATATCAGGCACCGTTGCTCCCTGTTCCGTCGGCTTTTTAGACGGTTTCTTCTGGGCCCGCTAGTCCATGTCGACTCCCCGGCCCGTTACCTCAGTCAGATAAGTGTTTTCTTTGCTTTAGTTTGCTATTGGCCTCGTGGTCCTAGCGGAGCTTCACTTGGACACGTCCATCTCGCTCCGGCTGCAGACCACGCCCCCCTCAGCGTAGTATTTTTTGTATGTGCCAACCACTGAAAAAAATAAAGAATTTAAAATAGAAACAAAAAGGGGGATGTGGGGGGGTAGAGAGGTTATTTATTTAAAAAATAAAATAAAAGGTCTGGTTAGTTTTCTAAAACACAGTTTGGGATGGGTACCTATACCCACTTAGACTAGTCAATTTAACAATATCACTTTTTAATTTCGAACCAGGCCTATTCTTAACATTATCCAAGACAGTTACTTTAATAGATGTATGATTTGGTTTTATTTAAAGCAGAACAACATATCTCTGTATGTAACTGGGAAATGGAACATCAGCCGAAAGCGTTTTCTATATTAACTGGATACGTGTTGATTATGAAACTGATGGCTTGAAACTTGGTATGTCCTATACAATTATACAGAATGCATTGAACAGACAGAATTCTGAAAAGCGGGTTAAGATCACAGCCCAAGGTGTGATCGAACGATTTTGGATCCTTCCTAGTATGCGATCCGCTGAAAAAGGCACAGATGTTTTAGAACAAAATGAAAAAAGATGGAAAGATCAGCAGCAAAACGAGAAGAAACTGCATGAAATGAAAAAATTCCAGAAGAATGACAGGCGCTCAGAACCATAAAGTAAGCTCCCGGGGAGGGCCCTGTACCTATTGTATTGGATTTTCCCAGGTATACAGCACTGCTGAATATGCTGGTGCTTTATAAATGTTAGTAATAAATATCATATATGCAAATATGTGTAAACCCTTTTAAATAATACAACCAAAACATGAAGCAGCAAACACCAAAACGTGAAAACATAAATGGTCCCTAATCCCCCATAAACAAAACTCGTCACCACCAGGCGGACCAGGGATTCCCACGTGATCGAGAACTTTGAAGCCCAGAAAAGACTTGATGCATCAAAGCAAGTGTGCCTCATTTAGCGTGATTGAGTCTTAAGTGGAATACTCAACTACTTGCAAAGTAAGCGTTTTTAACTTTTATTAAAGGGATACTATAGTCACCAAAACAACTTTATGTTAATGAAGCAATTTTGGTGTATAGATCATGCCTCTAAAGTCTCACTGCTTAATTCTCTGCCATTTAGGGGTAAATTACTTTTGTTTCTGTTTATGCAGCCCTAGCCACGCCTCCCCTGTCTGTGACCGACACAGCCTGCTTGAAAACAAAATGGTTTTCATCTCCTGCTCTGTAAATTAAACTTTAATTAATAAATGAGGCTCCTGCAGGGTCTAGCAACCCATTAACAGAGCAGGAGATAAGAAATTATAAATAACCAGAATTAGCAACACAGGAAGTAAAGAAAAGTGTTTAGGAAGGAGGTGGGGCTAAGTTTGTATAAACAAAGTGATTAAACTCCTAAATGGCAGAGAATTGAGCAGTGAGACTGCAGGGGCATGTTCTATACACAAAAACTGTTTCTTTAAGCCAAAGTTGTTTCATGACTATAGTGTCCCTTTAATAAAGGATTGAGATATTGCGTAATCGGGTTCCTGGTCTCTCTTGTCCGTTTTTTTTAGTGTGGAAGAAAGGAACATCGGGTGGCTGAATATCCTGAGGCATGGGACACATTGCCTTTACTTTGGAGCGGTTTAAACCCAGAGCTAGGGTTGAAGGGGTTCAGGTACACGTGAGTGGGATCCAGCGGCATACATACCGCGGTCGCGGCTACGACCCGGTATGTACACTAGTGTGGCCAGCCTCTTCTCCTGGGGGGGCCAGGGCCCGCGCAGAGTAAGCGCGGGGGGAGGCCCACGGATCGTGTGTACGCCACTGGTGGGATCCTAACATTTTAATTTATGTATACATTTATGATATATAGATTGTCTGCACTTTCAAGATTTGTATTAATATTTACAGATTATTAAAGATGAATGGAAATTGCATAAAGTAACTCAAGGGATTATTAATTAACGGCCGCACAAAAGGAAGAAAACACATCCTTTCGTTCTTAAAACACAAGCATTTCCAAATTATTACCAGGGACAATCTAGGAGAGATTTTACCAGACTTGTAGTGAATATAGAATATATGCATTTACAGTTTTTATTAAGTAGATATTCCCCCAAATGAAACATGCAAATTTTTCCTTTGTTTTTTACCTGCTGTATGCAGTCTTTACAAGCCCTCCCCTCTCTCCCAGGCACACCAGAGACTTCCAGAACGACTCGATAAGCTGTAATGCAGCTCTTAGAGAAAGAGGGAAGGCAGTTGCGCTATGGCTTTGAACGCCTGTGGAGCCAACAGAAGAGGAGGCGTGACTATTGATGCCTGAGTGATCTATTGGAATCGCCAATTTTATAAACTGACACAAATATGAGATTCCAGACACCTAAAGCACTTTACCAAACTGAACTGCTTTACGTATCTGGAGTGTTCATTTAACACAGAAAAGTCTGCTTGTTTTGCCATAGGTTCTCTTCTCGTGACATCCACGTCAATCAGAAAATGAGTGAGACCTCTCGTCCAATCCTGGTCTCCTGCTAAGAGTCAATGTACAATTAATGCACATGCAAAACCAATCAAAGGTCGTTTTATGCAAGGTTTCATTCATTCACTCAACCAGGAAATGGTGGAAATTAATAAGGGATCATATGGAACGTTCGGTCCTAAAATCTCCCAATTACAGGTGATGCTCTTGGTGTTACTGGACAGTCCTTGGACTTGGTTTAAATTGCACTTCCGGTCACTGGATGACAGAAATGTCATACTTTGCCCATAACAATGTACAAAAACTGATCATTTTCCTTTAAACGTTATTACACTAACAAATGTACCTCTGACGGGAGTCAATAAGTGTTCTGGAATCACAGGGGTAAATGGAAAGGCAGCAGGAATCAAGGATTCCAAGCAATGAAAATGAAATCCACATCCAAAATGGGTAAAAACACACATCACATACTAAAACATACAAACCATCACCACCTTAAAGACAAGACAATATTTTACAATAGCGGCCGGCGTAACACAGCCCAGGCTGAATCCGCACTCTGGGTGCTCTAGCTAATCATTCCTGCAACGCAGGTCCAACATAAATGACACGCGCCTTGATATTCTCAGCAAAATGAAGGTTTTGGCGTGCAGGGTTATAAAGAAAATAATTCCAGTGGTCGCATAGGAAAAGCCAAAACAGAAAGGTCATTTGTACTTTTTCCCCACAAACCACATTAAATGCTTAATAATACAGTTCGAGATGGCAGAAGCATCGGCAGAGAGGCTTAGTATAACCATTAAAAGCCATGTTCCTCGGAGGAAATTATCAAAATGCTGGAAGATAATTTGAGTCAATCCCTACCTATTAGTTTCTTTATATAAAAACTGCTGGTTTCTTACTTAATACCAGACTGTGAAGCCAGACGTTTGTGTTTCAGGGCTGTATAGTCTAAACAGGGAGTTAAACCCCCCCTCCCCCCCCCCCTAAAAAAAAACACCCCTCAACTTATAAATAAAATGTATCACACGGCCATTAGGCACTAATTAAAAGTGGCTTGCCATATTGATTACCAAGTTTATCCGTATCGAAGATTGATTCAGGGGGGGTCAGTATTCTGGAGTCTGCAGAGGGGGAAGTATCGTAAAGCAGGAATTATGGGAAAAATGATCCATTCTCAAATGCTCACCTTACTGGGAGTTAATCTGAAGACTGCGAATGGAAAACTGAGGAGTGATAGGAAAGGAGCAGAGTCCAGACAGGATGATAAGTAAAGCATTTTAAAAAAAATACACAAAGCAGTGTTTTTTTTGGTGTTTTTTTTAAATATCCCTTTGGTACAAAGTCTCCAAAACTAAAACATGGCTTGAAAGATAATGACCAAAATTTCTAAAACTTCTACAGGAAACAAATAAAATAAAAAAAAAAAAGTGAACAGAAAAATCTCAAATGTAACGGAAAACATCTTGCACCATGCGTCACTAAACGCTAAAAACTTGTGAGCTCTTGGCTGTTGGACTGGATTTCAGTGCGTGATTGACACAGTGCAGCTCTGGAAACCTGTCAACGCAAGACAAACACACAAACTTAAAACCAACAAATTTGTAGTAAATTCCCCACTGCACTAACTAGATAAAGAACGACAGTTCTGTTTCATCAGTTGAAATGATGCCGGCGACCACTTTCTGGATATCAGGCTGCAGTTTCGATATTTTTGAATGCAAGCCCTGCACTTTGTGCATTGGAATACATGTAGAAAGAATTGCATCTGTTCAAATTATCTAACTCGCTTCCCACTGTAGGAGAAAACTATTTATTACAATTTAATACAAACTGCAGATATTCAGAGAACACATATTCCTATTTGCCACAATTAACAGTTCAGAAAATGAAATAGTCACTTGATTTCTTGATTTCAGTTATCTTTACATATCGTTGTAGGCAAATGGATTTATTCTTTTTTTTTCCTTTTATACATAAAAAGTTCAGTAAAAATTTTAAGTAAAATTATATAGCCTGTAAAATAAAAAACAAACAAAATATCAAATCGTCATCAATGCACAAGGCTGCAAGGAATACCAAAAAGAAAATTAACCGAAGTCAAGAGCAACACAATTAGCGCTTGTCAACAGAATATTTACAAAATGAAGCGGTTGTGAGATAATGCTCTGGAGAAGAGTTCTTATTTTTTGTTTTTAGCTGGAAGATGAAAACAAAAAATATATCATATTCACATATATGTTAAAATATAATACAAGTCCATAAGGAGAAAAAAAATAATATTCCCACAATTTATTGCGCTGTACAGTTACGAAACCAGGTGAAGAAAGGAAGGCGGAATTCCATTTTCACACAAATGGTTTAGTCTCCTTCATTGTGTCCCCATTTGCAATGACCGTCTCTTTTGTATTATATGGGAACCATTACAGTTAGAACAAACAGGGGGTTTACAGGGGTGGGGAGTGTGAAAATAGATGTCACACAATTTGTTTTCCATTTAATGAAAATCCATACACATATTGTAAAATGCCTCTGGCTCATGGCGTCCGCTGAGTACTGACTACGCCACTATTTCCATCCTGTTGAATGTAAATCAGTCTGCATCCAGAGAGGGCTATTCAAAGTCTATGTCCTCTTTGGGCTTGTAAACAGATCCAAACTTCTGCATGTATTTCTTGATGTATTCCTTGGTCTTGTGTTTGACATTTTCGTTACAGTCGAGGTCCTCTGGATTCTTGCAGTATTTTAACTCTTTGTTCATGACGCCGTGGGTTAGCTGGGGAAGAAAGAATGCAGGAATCAGAAGTGTGAATGGCTGCCAGGTCATGTACATCAAACAACCTGCTCTGAGTAGCTGCCTGGTTTCACCTGTAATCTCCTAGTCTGGACTCAAATTACTGGAACTCTATGGCTGGTGACCAAGGACCCCCCTAGTGCAGGCGTGTCCAGGCTTGGCCCTCTGGCTGCTTCACTACATGTTTATGAATCATTACCCGAGTGGGCAAAGGGTAAGAACCCATCTGCTAAAAGCATCATGGGAATTGGCGTAATAAAAAAAAAGAAAAATAAAATAATGGGATCCACCTGCTTTAGAGCTTTTCTACCAGTCCGTGGAGCAGAGGAGAATGGGAAAAGAGGATGTTACCTTGCGGGCCAGATGTTTAAAGTCTTCTGTTGTGTTTATTCTTCCGATCTTGCAGTCTGGCTTTCTGTATGGGTTCAGACATTGTACGATGAACTGTGACATCTGAATATAGAGAGAAGAAAGTAATTAAATGGTTAACCTCACATAATCCGCTCCGGGAGCCAGGAAGCACCTTTCCTGCAAGCTAAGGCCTTACATACCTCCTTTCTGAACACCTCCTTGCTCTTCTTCGCCAGCTCACTCGAGGTGTCTGCTTCAGCAGTCTTAGCCTTTTTGGAACCCTGAAAAATAACAATCAGCAAATTACTTTTTGTGGTCACGGATGTGGCAATATTAGACTGTTAGCTCTATGGGACAGTTCATTTCAAGATTCTACCCAACAACAAACACAAAGTGCTTTATATTCGAATCGCCACTTCAACCCCTTCCAGTAAAATATGCCACATACTATAAAACTCTCCCTTCTGGTGTACAATGGGTTACATAGCGTTCAACGCCTGGAATTCCACATGTCCGATTATGTGGGCACCTTTAACATACATTGCTTGTTCATGGGGTCTGTGTAGTTTCAGTCTGAGCTCTGCCCCTAGCTTTGTGTAAACCAATAATTCTGTCACTCTCAAGTATAAACAAAGAGAAGATCAGAGCAGATTACAAGGTCTATTAGTTTATAAGTAACAGATCATAGCATGCTCGATGGAGAAATTAACCCTTTCACAGCTCGATGGCTCTGCAATTCAATAAACTGAAAACAGAACATGGAGGTGTGACCACACAATAAGTGACACCGCAAACGATAGTTATCAAGCATAATATTGGGGCCTTGAGTAATACATCGCTCAGATTTCCAGCAGTTGAAGAGTTACAGAAAGAGGAAAAAAAAATCCCACTACAGAAAAATGCTGCAGCATCCATCAATAGGTTTAAAGTGGCTGCGTAAAGAAGATATTTTTGAAGTTGAAGTGTGCTCCAGCTGCTGTATCCATTCAAATTCCTCACCTACAGGATAGAGGAGGACAAAACATTCAGAAATGTATGTCATGGTAGGAGAGAAGATAGATAAGATCTCCAAACATAGCCTGAGTGTTTTAAGAGAAGTGATTAAGCACTCCTGAAGCCCCCTGCTGTTCTGTGTCTTCCCCAATATGGGGCAGTAATGAGGGGCTGCTAACAAGGAGTACTGGACAGTCACTGTAAGAGCAGACTAGGAAGGAGATCACATTGCATATTAAATCAGCTCTTAAAGTAGAGACAGCTGAACAGCTTAGCAGGTATCAGACACCGACAAGCGTTTAATACACAACCGTGGAGACGAACGCTCCTTATGAATGGCGCAGTAAAGGCTGGATCTGAGAGAGGATAAGAATACGAGTGCAGGGCTGGGAACAGCCTTTATATCAATTAGCGCAGCTTTCGATCAGCGGGATGTCTGTAAAATGTCCTTGTGTCATTGAGTCCCTTTTATTTGTGTCTGATTTGCAAGGTTGTTGTGATAGAAACCTAGTGAATGAGGTTTCACCATTTGCCGCCTCTGGTGACAGTGCGTCAGTGGCATTAGCGCTGCCACAGACCAACAAGTCGGACCAGTGATTTAACCTTTTCAGTATCAGAGGAGACTAACTCAAAGGGGGCTCTGTATGAAAGGTATTTTATTACTGAACCAAAATATTTCTTACTGCACCTCTTGGGATTTTTAATTCACAAATTTGTTGCTTTAAATGCTCTCTGGCCCTGTCAGATCGGTGGTTTTCTAAAACAGGTAAGGAGCTTCCACTTACTTCCTTTATTGCTTAATGTAAACCCCCCCTCCCCCCCCCCAAAAAAAAAGCAAGGGCAGAGTACAGAATATTTGATAGAGTCTTAACCTCAACATCTGAGGAACGGGATTTAGGGATTATTATTTCAGATGACTTAAAGGTAGGCAGACAATGTTATAGAGCAGCAGGAAATGCTAGCAGAATGCATGGTTGCAGGGCCGCCATCAGGGGGCGACAACCATAATGGTTGTCACGGGCCCGGCGGCCCGGGCCCCACGTGGAGCGGCAAAACTGCCGCAGGAGCATCTGCACTGGGGCCCATCATGTGGCGCAAGCATTTAGGGCCACCCGATGGGCCCTATATCTTCAGGGGCTCGGTCAGCGCTGTGGCCGGGTAATAGCGCGACCGGGCCCCTTTAAAAAAAATAATTGCGGCTACACCGCAAGGGCTGCTGGGAGGAAGTGACGGCCGGTCACTTCCTCCCAGCTTACTGCATGCGGGAGGAGACCGGAGGGAGAGCAGAGGAGAGGTATCCGCTCACTCCCATCATCCCCAGCCACCCTCCTGCAACTTAAAGGTAAGAGGAGGGTGGCTGATAAATGAGGTGTATGTGTCTGCCTGCCTGCCTAGGTGTCTGCCTGCCTGCCAGAATGTATATATCTGTCAGTATGCATGTATGTCTGTGAGTGTGTCTGTCAGTATGTCTGTATGTATATCAGTATGTCTGTATGTATGTATGTATATCAGTGTGTCTGTATGTATGTATGTATATCAGTGTGTCTGTTTGTATATCTGTATGTATGTGTGTCTGCCTGCCTGCCTGCCTAGGTGTCTGCCTGCCTGCCTAGGTGTCTGCCTGCCTGCCTAGGTGTCTGCCTGCCTGCCTAGGTGTCTGCCTGCCTAGGTGTCTGCCTGCCTGCCTAGGTGTCTGCCTGCCTGCCTAGGTGTCTGCCTGCCTGCCTAGGTGTCTGCCTGCCTAGGTGTCTGCCTGCCTGCCTGCCTGCCTAGGTGTCTGCCTGCCTGCCTGCCTGCCTAGGTGTCTGCCTGCCTAGGTGTCTGCCTGCCTGCCTGCCTGCCTAGGTGTCTGCCTGCCTAGGTGTCTGCCTGCCTGCCTGCCTAGGTGTCTGCCTGCCTGCCTGCCTGGCTAGGTGTCTGCCTGCCTGCCTAGGTGTCTGCCTGCCTAGGTGTCTGCCTGCCTGCCTGCCTGCCTAGGTGTCTGCCTGCCTGCCTGCCTGCCTAGGTGTCTGCCTGCCTGCCTGCCTGCCTAGGTGTCTGCCTGCCTGCCTGCCTAGGTGTCTGCCTGCCTAGGTGTCTGCCTGCCTGCCTGCCTAGGTGTCTGCCTGCCTGCCTGCCTAGGTGTCTGCCTGCCTGCCTGCCTAGGTGTCTGCCTGCCTGCCTGCCTAGGTGTCTGCCTGCCTGCCTGCCTAGGTGTCTGCCTGCCTGCCTGCCTAGGTGTCTGCCTGCCTGCCTAGGTGTCTGCCTGCCTGCCTGCCTGCCTAGGTGTCTGCCTGCCTAGGTGTCTGCCTGCCTAGGTGTCTGCCTGCCTGCCTGCCTAGGTGTCTGCCTGCCTGCCTGCCTAGGTGTCTGCCTGCCTGCCTGCCTGCCTAGGTGTCTGCCTGCCTGCCTGCCTAGGTGTCTGCCTGCCTGCCTGCCTGCCTGGGTGTCTGCCTGCCTGCCTGCCTGCCTAGGTGTCTGCCTGCCTGCCTGCCTAGGTGTCTGCCTGCCTGCCTGCCTGCCTAGGTGTCTGCCTGCCTGCCTGCCTGCCTAGGTGTCTGCCTGCCTGCCTGCCTGCCTAGGTGTCTGCCTGCCTGCCTGCCTGCCTGCCTAGGTGTCTGCCTGCCTGCCTGCCTGCCTGCCTAGGTGTCTGCCTGCCTGCCTGCCTGCCTGCCTAGGTGTCTGCCTGCCTGCCTGCCTGCCTAGGTGTCTGCCTGCCTGCCTGCCTGCCTAGGTGTCTGCCTGCCTGCCTGCCTGCCTAGGTGTCTGCCTGCCTGCCTGCCTGCCTAGGTGTCTGCCTGCCTGCCTGCCTGCCTAGGTGTCTGCCTGCCTGCCTGCCTGCCTAGGTGTCTGCCTGCCTGCCTGCCTGCCTAGGTGTCTGCCTGCCTGCCTGCCTAGGTGTCTGCCTGCCTGCCTGCCTAGGTGTCTGCCTGCCTGCCTGCCTGCCTAGGTGTCTGCCTGCCTGCCTGCCTGCCTAGGTGTCTGCCTGCCTGCCTGCCTGCCTAGGTGTCTGCCTGCCTGCCTAGGTGTCTGCCTGCCTGCCTGCCTAGGTGTCTGCCTGCCTGCCTGCCTGCCTAGGTGTCTGCCTGCCTGCCTGCCTGCCTAGGTGTCTGCCTGCCTGCCTGCCTGCCTAGGTGTCTGCCTGCCTGCCTGCCTGCCTAGGTGTCTGCCTGCCTGCCTGCCTGCCTAGGTGTCTGCCTGCCTGCCTGCCTGCCTAGGTGTCTGCCTGCCTGCCTGCCTGCCTAGGTGTCTGCCTGCCTGCCTGCCTAGGTGTCTGCCTGCCTGCCTGCCTGCCTAGGTGTCTGCCTGCCTGCCTGCCTGCCTGCCTAGGTGTCTGCCTGCCTGCCTAGGTGTCTGCCTGCCTGCCTGCCTGCCTAGGTGTCTGCCTGCCTGCCTGCCTGCCTAGGTGTCTGCCTGCCTGCCTGCCTGCCTAGGTGTCTGCCTGCCTGCCTGCCTGCCTGCCTAGGTGTCTGTCTGCCTGCCTGCCTGCCTAGGTGTCTGCCTGCCCGCCTGCCTAGGTGTCTGCCTGCCCGCCTGCCTAGGTGTCTGCCTGCCTGCCTGCCTAGGTGTCTGCCTGCCTAGGTGTCTGCCTGCCTAGGTGTCTGCCTGCCTGCCTGCCTAGGTGTCTGCCTGCCTGCCTGCCTAGGTGTCTGCCTGCCTGCCTGCCTAGGTGTCTGCCTGCCTGCCTGCCTAGGTGTCTGCCTGCCTGCCTGCCTAGGTGTCTGCCTGCCTGCCTGCCTAGGTGTCTGCGCGTCAGTATGTATATATATCTGTCAGTATGCATGTATGTCTGTGAGTGTGTCTGTCAGTATGTCTATGTATCTGTGTATGTATATATCTGTGTGTGTGTGTGTATATATGTCTGTATGTATGTATATCAGTATGTATGTCTGTTTGTAGATCTGTATGTATGTGTGTCTGTCAGTATGTGAGTATGTATGTACGTCAGTGTGTGTATCTGTATATGTGTCTATATGTGTGTGTATCTTTCTGTGTCTGTGTCCTTTTGTGTCTGTGTGTGTGTGTGTGTATTCCTGTGGGCGGGATTTGGAGGCAGGGCTTGGAGGCGGGCACACGGGGCCCCAGACCTTGAGCTGTGTTAGGGGCCCCACAATTTCTGATGGCAGCCCTACTTGGTTGTATTAGCAGTAGAAAGAGGGAAGTGCTCATGCCATTGTACAGAACACTGGTGAGACCTCACTTGGAGTATTGTACGCAGTACTGTAGACCGTATCTCCAGAAGGATATTGATACTTTAGAGAGAGTTCAGAGAAGGGCTACTAAACTGGTTCATGGATTGCAGGATAAAACTTACCAGGAAAGGTTAAAGGGACACTATAGTCACCTGAACAACTTTAGCTTAATTAAGCAGTTTTGGTGTATAGAACATGCCCCTGCAGTCTCACTGCTCAATCCTCGGCCATTTAGGAGTTAAATCCCTTTATGAACCCTAGTAACACCCCCCCCTGCATGTGACTTGCACAGCCTTCCATAAACATTTCCTGCAAAGAGAGCCCTATTTAGGCTTTCTTTATTGCAAGTTCTGTTTAATTAAGATTTTCTTATCCCCTGCTATGTTAATAGCTTGCTAGACCCTACAAGAGCCTCCTGTATGTGATTAAAGTTCAATTTAGAGATTGAGATACAATTATTTAAGGTAAATTACATCTGTTTGAAAGTGAAACCAGTTTTTTTTTTTTTTTCATGCAGGCTCTGTCAATCATAGCCAGGGGAGGTGTGGCTAGGGCTGCATAAACAGAAACAAAGTGATTTAACTCCTAAATGACAGTGAATTGAGCAGTGAAATTGCAGGGGAATGATCTATACACTAAAACTGCTTTATTTATCTAAGTCATTTAGGTGACTAAAGTGTTCCTTTAAAGGATCTTAACATGTATAGCTTGGAGGAAAGACGAGACAGGGGGATATGAAAGAAACATTTAAATACATAAAGGGAATCAACACAGTAAAGGAGGAGACTATATTTAAAAGAAGAAAAACTACCACAACAAGAGGACAGTCTTAAATTAGAGGGACAAAGGCTTAAAAATAATATCAGGAAGTATTACTTTACAGAGAGGGTAGTGGATGCATGGAATAGCCTTCCAGTTGAAGTGGTAGAGGTTAACACAGTAAAGGAGTTTAAGCATGCGTGGGATAGGCATAAGGCTATCCTAACTATAAGATAAGGCCAGGGACTAATGGAAGTATTTAGAAAACTGGGCAGACTAGATGGGCCGAATGGTTATCTGTCGTCACATTCTATGTTCCAAGACTGTGCCTGTCCTGATGGCACTTTATGGAGTTTCTGCAAAACGCCTTTACATAGAAAAGCTGCTGCTCCTGTCAATCACAGGCGACAGAATCAATCTTGCTATTCATGCGCCCCACGGCTGACTCTCCAGTTCTATAGGCCGGGGTGGCAGTGTGGTAACAGCTGTGAGCCCGGACAGAAGATTAGGTTCATGCTGGTGGCTGTCCATTTCCGAGTACCACAAAGCCACCAAGAGCGAGAGCAGGTTTAGGAGTCTTTCATGTCTCTAACATAGTAATTGCAATACTTAATCATTATAGGATTGGCAAACTTGTACCCAGACGGATTTAGAACAGCACTTTGTATGTTAGAAAACATGTTACGGCCACTTTGTAACATTGTTATCACGCCTGCATAGTGATGCAGGATGAATTCCCTGGACCTGTATGCACTGCCACCTAGAGGTGAAGTTATGATTGCAGGAAGTCGTATTAAAAGAAAAGCCTAAGGCAAGAGTGAACTATTTTTTCCTTCGTTATATAGATACAAGTAATATAAAAAGAAGATAGAATAAAAAGTAACCACTTTGAAATTCACACAAAATACACACACTGTCTAAGTGTCTAGTTTATTAGTAGAAGGATTGACTTTATATACAGTAAACCAGACTATATTTTGCCATCACTGAACCACAAACTAAGCATGTGCAGTCCGTGGATTCCTGTATGGGGGACACTGCACACAACATGGAGAAAATTAATATAATCAATAACTAAATGTTTCTACAGGTCACTCAGCAATGAGAGGAGGCTCAGTGAGCTCTGAGCACCATGTACATCCTTTCTATATCACTGTTACTGCTCCCACTGGGAGACTATTCCAGGTATCTACTACCCTTTCTATATCACTGTTACTGCTCCCACTGGAAGGCTATTCCAGGTATCTACTACCCTTTCTATATCACTGTTACTGCTCCCACTGGAAGGCTATTCCAGGTATCTACTACCCTTTCTATATCGCTGTTACTGCTCCCACTGGAAGGCTATTCCAGGTATCTACTACCCTTTCTATATCACTGTTACTGCTCCCACTGGAAGGCTATTCCAGGTATCTACTGCTCTTTCTATATCACTGTTACTGCTCCCACTGGAAGGCTATTCCAGGTATCTACTACCCTTTCTATATCACTGTTACTGCTCCCACTGGAAGGCTATTCCAGGTATCTACTGCCCTTTCTATATCACTGTTACTGCTCCCACTGGAAGGCTATTCCAGGTATCTACTGCCCTTTCTATATCACTGTTACTGCTCCCACTGGAAGGCTATTCCAGGTATCTACTACCCTTTCTATATCACTGTTACTGCTCCCACTGGAAGGCTATTCCAGGTATCTACTGCCCTTTCTATATCACTGTTACTGCTCCCACTGGAAGGCTATTCCTGGTATCTACTGCCCTTTCTATATCACTGTTACTGCTCCCACTGGAAGGCTATTCCAGGTGTCTACTACCCTTTCTATTTCACTGTTGGCCTTTAGTGCTCCCACTGGAAGGCTATTCCAGGTATCTACTACCCTTTCTATTTCACTGTTAGCCTTTAGTGCTCCCACTGGACGGCTATTCCAGGTATCTACTACCTTTTCTGTATCATGGTCAGCCTTTATCGCTCCTAATAAAAAGTATCTAAGTTCTCTAAGTAGTGAGAGCAGCACTTCTAAAGCTACACAAACACCGTTTAAGAGGAGGTTGGTCCGTGATGGATAAAATAGAGAATTAGATCCTGGTCTATCACGACACCCCAGATAAAGAACAGATTTAATATCCAAATGGCACAGAGCCAAGCACCAGGCGTGCATGTGTAATAAAGGAAAACATTCAATATATTATTAACAACAATCCCCACATCTGGGAGGTGTTTTGGTTTTTTTCTTACAGTTTTCTCAAAGCATTATTTATCATTTTTCCTCATGTAATGACCCTTACTAGTGATTTCTCTGCATTCATTTTTGTTTTTAATTAGCGACCAGGCTTTAATGAGGGGAAGTGGGCTGCAACAGCTCCAGGGAAAGTTTTACGAACTCGTTTTATAGAATTTTCCTTGGTTTCTGAAAGAAATGCTGTTGTGGCTCTGTCTCAGTGCTGGAACCAGGCTTATAATTAGCTGGAAACCTGAAAAATCAGACAGCTAGAGAGCGCAAACGCAGCCTGCTTCACCGAGCACCGCAGCTACTGCGGCACACACAGCTTCACCGAGCACCGCAGCTACTGCGGCACACACAGCTTCACCGAGCACCGCAGCTACTGCGGCACACCCAGCTTCACCGAGCACCGCAGTTACTGCTGCACACACAGCTTCACCGAGCACCGCAGCTACTGCTGCACACCCAGCTTCACCGAGCACCGCAGTTACTGCTGCACACACAGCTTCACCGAGCACCGCAGTTACTGCGGCACACCCAGCTTCACCGAGCACCGCAGTTACTGCTGCACACACAGCTTCACCGAGCACCGCAGTTACTGCTGCACACACAGCTTCACCGAGCACCGCAGTTACTGCGGCACACCCAGCTTCACCGAGCACCACAGTTACTGCGGCACACCCAGCTTCACCGAGCACCGCAGTTACTGCTGCACACACAGCTTCACCGAGCACCGCAGTTACTGCGGCACACACAGCTTCACCGAGCACCGCAGTTACTGCGGCACACCCAGCTTCACCGAGCACCGCAGTTACTGCTGCACACACAGCTTCACCGAGCACCGCAGTTACTGCTGCACACACAGCTTCACCGAGCACCGCAGTTACTGTGGCACACACAGCTTCAAGCTCGTAGATTGCTGGAGGGGCCACCACCTCGACGAACGGGACTATACATTCTTCTTCCACCCATATAACACGTACACCCGAATATATTATTTCTTCATGTCACATTATCATCTCCCCCTCGTCCTACAAGCAGAGCATGGCATGGCGACGTGGTCTGACTATACCCCAGTGACGATCACTTTCATCCCTTCTATACAGGCCTAAGGTAGCCAAATAGCGACTCAATGAACATATACTCGTTAAAATCGTAAATAGGGATGGTCCTCAAGAAATATTTCACAATAAATACACCAACACAAACAACCCCGACAATACTCTGGGAGGCCCATAAAAGTGTAGTGAGGGGCCACTTCCTGCAAAAGCGCACCATAATGAAAAAACAGAGTGAGGCAGCCATTACCACACTATTAGCAGAAATCCAAGAGATAGATGCTCTGAATAAAGACAAAACTATCCACGCACCAAGACAGACTCCTACTACTACGTAGGGAACTGACCCAACTGCTCCAGATCAGATACCACAGACGCATTGAGGTACATGGCGTTCTTTTCCCTACATGGGAAAAAGAGCGTCAGACTGTTGGCACGGATGCTGGTTAAACGTAGACAGATTACGTATATTGATGTATAAGAGATAACAACCCTACAACGACTTATATTCCCTACCGTGACCACAGACACATGCGACAGACAAACGTCTGCTGGACTCCAGCAGTAAAGCAAACGAAACCTGGCAAGGCCTGCCGCTGTGCTATTACAAAAACTTTGCAGACATATTCTACACATTGCTCTTGGCCCCATATTTAACGCCATAAGGGAGGGCCACAGCTTTCTGAAGCAATCCCTGGCGGCACACATCACCATTCTCCCTAAAGAGGGCAAGGACTGTGGGAGCTATCGACCCATATCTCTAATAAATTGCAACCTCAAATTAATGGCCAATATCCTAGTTACCAGACTACAAGTTCACGTACCCACACTGGTTCACCCGGACCAGGTGGGCTTCGTGATGGGGAGGGATGCACGAGATAACACCATGCGTACCCTTACATTGATGCACGGAAGAGAGAGCAGCCGTGGAGGCCTTCTCCTGCTATCCACGGATGCGGAGAAAGCCTTCGTCAGGGTCTGTTGGAAATACTTATTCCAGACTCTAGCACACGTCAGTTTGGGCCCCACGATGCTGGGATCGATCAAGGCATTATACACGCAACTAACCGCCAGGTTGGTGGTTAATGGGGTGCTGACGGCCGATTTTGCATTTCAGAACAGCAACCGCCAGGGATGCCCCCTGTCTCCGCTGCTCTTCGTCCTTGCCCTCGAGCCCCTTCTGGTGGCCAGACACACCGGAAAACACGTCACAAGATAGCCGCACACGCGGATAATTTACTCTTCTACATAAACCCGGATGTCACTCCCTAAACATTCTAAAAGCCTTCTGCGACTTCGGAACATTGTCCAACTTAAAAATAAACTTCTCCAAATCATCCATCCTAAATGTTAGTGTCCCAAAACATAGGGCAATTCCAATGCGCCAACACTACAACTTCCAATGGGCGACCCACAAAATCAGATACCTGAGCACATGGCTAACACACAAGGAGGGAGATTTATTTAAGGAAAATGTTGCCCTGATGTACGCAACGTTTCACACAGAAATGCAGGAGTGGGCATACCCACACATCTCTTGGCTGGGCAGGATTCAGGTAGTCAAGATGAATTTCCTCCCACGCCTACTATACCTCTTCCAAACAATCCCCATAGCGATCCCTCACTGCTTTTTCACCTTATTATGCATGTCCCTTGGACATGGAGTGGGAAAAGATCCAGAAAAAAACAAACCCTGATAATCCAACCAAAAGATAAGTGTGGCCTGCCATCTCCTGTGTATAATGGAGTGGTCCAAACAAAAGGGACACAAACCATGGAAGCAAACAAAAGAGAGGGAGGCGGGCATCCCTATTGCTTTGCTGCCATGGCTACCAACCGGGGCCACAGGGGGAGAGAGCCTGCTCCTCGTACACAAGAGCCACCTTACGGGTATGGCATAATACCATGGGAAAACACGCTATTTCGACATACCCATCTCCCCTACTTCCATTGACACACAACCCGGACTTTCCGCCGGGACTGGAACCGAACGCCTTCAAAACACTTATAACAACCCCTTACCCAGACAAGTCTACTCGACAGAGGGTATTAAGAAAATAGCTGACATGAGGGGCGATGCGAACATAACCTTTTGTATGCGACTGAAACACAAACAATTACAGAGCTTAATTTCAACACTCCCACAAGGGACAGTACCATCCAGGGCCCCCACCATATTCAAAAGTACGTGTCTGGACCCTGACCCATTGGCACATGGGGTCTCCTTCATATACGCTTTACTACTGACACATTCCCCTACTGAACAGCCAAGCTTCATGGGGACATGGGAGACAGTCCTTGACTGCTCATTTGACAAGGCAGAGTGGGAAAAAATAGGCTACCTCACACACCATTGCTTTAGCAAAACACAGGAGACCGCATACAAACTGTGAATTATAATTTATTTTATTTTTTGTAAATATGATTTTTATTTATTTGCGATTTCTCGTAACATAGTAGGATTTGCAGATCCTTACATTTACACAACAATCGCAGGTTAATAAAATAAGCAACAAGCAGTTCAATTGAGAATCATATGATTTGTAGGCATATCGGCTTGCAGGCCTATTTAGGGATGGGACTCGCAGGTCCGGTTCCGATACCATGAGTATGGGTAGATGGATGGTTTCCCCCTATATTAGAGTTCATACAATTTTACCCCTTTATGACAATGAATCCTTCCCTTGAGCGCTATATTCCTCACTCTACGAGTATTCGTCTATGGGAGGTGGGGAGGTGCAGTATTTCTGAAAGCATATTTATACGAGACCATGGGTCAGAAGTTCCCTCGTCCTGATGTATTAAAGTGTTTAGTTTTAGGTCGATGTGTAATTAGGTGGGTTTCATTTCTAAAGTAGCGGTGAAGGGGTGTGAAAATGTTTATTGCTTGGTCTCACGCTTTCAATCTAGTGTGAGATTTTCCATGTGCTATACAAACTGATGTTTATTGCTCGGGGCAAAGTCCCCTCCCATGTCTGTTGACAGGGGGTCTACGTTCTTTATCAGTTATTCTATCTCGTAGGGGTCAGCAGTCTGCCCCTGATTATTTCTGTTTGAGCGATATTATTGTCTAATTTACTTATGACGGAGCTCGAATGTTGCTTAGGTCTCAATTCGTCTCCCCTAAAGTGTTCTATTCTTTATTATCAGTTACTACGTGTGAGGTCTTCACGGTCACTCAAAGGTAGTTGTCTCACATGGAGCATACAAACTGTTGACCCTCTGGTACCGTACTCCCTCAACACTACACAAGATCACCCCGGATCACTCCCCATTATGCTGGAGATGTGAGGAGGAGAGAGGCACACTCCTCCACATAGGGTGGGAATGCAAGAAGATCCTCACATTCTGGAAGGGAATATATAAAATGCTAGAGTTATTCACAGAAAGTCAACCCCCCTTCAAGCCCGCAGAAATGCTTCTACATTACACCAAGACCCACCAGAACCCTCTATACGAAATCTATCAAGATTCGCATCCTGAATATAGCCAAATTAGTAATCCCAAAGCACTGGTAATTCCCCCACTAAGGTCATGGTTCTCCCAAATGGAGGGCCTTCACACCAGCACAGTGGGCACACACCAATCATATTTAAACACATGGACACAATGGCTGCTGATGACAAAACCAGACTTTGCTGACAAGCTACAGTACTGAATGACATGGACAAATTTAATAACAAAGATGCAGGACACTGATGACTCCCCGACGCCCCAGTATCCACCCCTGTACCTGGTTTTCCACCTTCTACTATACCCCTACACTCAGTCCACTGCAATAACTGGGTAACAGGGACCAGCAAGAGAGATCCGCTCGGAGGACTGCAGTAGTTTAGGAGAATCACAATGTGGGAATCCTGGGATCTGGGACACGCAGTGTCATAGGGCGAGATAAGGGTCATGCAAGTCCATAACTGACAGGGGCGTGCGTGCCCAAATGTATACCCACCTTATAAGACCATCACTAACCCTTGCACAGCCCTCTGGGGACCTACAAGTCCCGCGCCGTCACACACCTGAAATGCCGGCTATACCTAAGTAGACAATAACAAACATCAAACTCACAAAAAGGAAAGTGCGGAGAGAGAATACCGAAACCCCAGCAATAAACTACCATTGCTATACTGGAAATGTGATTCAATAAGGGACCTGCGAGTCCTCGGATGCTTGGGGCCTGTCTTGATTTTCTATGACTATTGCAATATCTCCTCGCCTGCGAGCACCGCACTGTATTTTCTGTAATTCTTGAGAATTTGAAAATTACCATTGATAAAATAATAAAAATTATATTTACAAAAAAAGAATGTCTTATAGGTGGAGGCATGCAGTAAGCACGATTGCACCAAGCACTTGTACTAATCAAAGCATTGCAGGATGTATGTAATTTCCTCTGCTCCCGGGTAGCAGGGTTTACGGACATTGCCACCACTCTCAGGGTTCTAGAAGGAGGTAAACCGGCTTTTCTGGCATCACCAAGGGGATGACCAGTTCCTGTCTCTCGTTCTTAGTTGGTCCGTCCAAGTGGCCAGGAGAAAAGTTAGAAACCAAAGAAGACGTCAGTTGGCTGGCTCTGCAGACCTCACTCCCCACAAAGCGAGAGCTGATTCAGCACCTGGCACCCTCCAACAGAAAGTACCGTCTCTGCGGTAACATATCTCCTTCAATGATTACACGCTAGCTCTGTGGCTTTTCCGGTAATTCAAGTGATATACGAGGTGCAGTGGATGATGGTTTTTGGAAACCTAAGTGAGTACTGTAAATATATTTGGCCAGCATTGTAGATGGCAGCCATTCCAAAAGCAAATGCTTAAAATCGTTTCAGCTGCAAGCCCCAGATCTCGTGTGACATATGTCATGCCATAGACAGGCGGCATTCGGAGGGCGGGGGGATTCCTCGATGAATAGGATGGCAGTCCATGCAACATTCAGTTCAGCCCACGTCACTTGTAAAACAAGTTGCAAACCGTGGACGAAAACCCAGACAAATACAAACACACCCTAAAAAGGAGCAGTTCATTAGCAATAGATCCAGCGTGTGCTAGGAACTAGGTTTTAAAGATGCTGGTGATGTAAAAATTAAGTCACACAATATTTATAATGTTAAAACATAGTTAAGATTGTAAAGCTCTGGGGGGCGGGGCCGGGCCGCCAAGCTGAGCGGTCGCAGGACTGCTCGGCTCCTGCTAACAGAGGCACAAATAGCCTGAAAATCGCGATTTCAGGGGAAATTTACCGTCAAAAACTGCGACCCCCGATGGAACCGGGCTACCTGGGCTGAGGAGAGGCTTGCTATTGCAGTTTTAGTCCCTCAGAGGATGGGGCCCGCTGCAACAGGCGGGACCTATGCTGGCGGTGAGTGAAGCGGACGGCCGCCGCGACACTATCCTGTCCAAAGGAACCCGACAAGCGAGTGATACCAGCGGGCCGAGCCCCGTTTCCCCCCCTATGGACCGGGGGGGTGATCCCGGTCCTCACCCTGAGGTCCCGACAGAGACGCCGCGGAGGCAGGGGGTCCGACCGTTCCATCCAAGATGGCGGGCGCCATGTGCGCGGGAGACGGAGGAAGGACCTGCACCCTCTCCGTGCCACGGCTGAAACTGCGGCATCTAACTCCTGCTATAGCAGGAAGCGTGTTGGCTGACACTTACCCCCACAGCCGGCTAAACCAGCGACGACGACAGCGGTACAGGGGAAACTACCCAGCGCACCGTCTTTTCCCGCCAAAATGGACTGCACTTGCGGACAAATGGGGTTAAAACTGTGCGGAGACAGACCTCTTACCCACCTCCTACCCAGCCTGCCACAATCTGATACACAAACCGACGACCACACGCTAATGGAACCAAGCTCACCACGATGGCTGACTCAGACCCCCAGAGGACCAAGAGGGATGAACTGATTGGAAAGCAGCTGCAGCCCCAGCAACACCAGCGAGAAACTCGGGTGAGCACTGATTAATCCACATACAGAGGCTCCCACTACCAAGCACCGGAGGGGGCTCCCGAGCAGCGGAACAGTGCTGCATTGCCCTACTGACTCTCTCCACCTAATCCCTTCAGCAGCTATCTAAGCAGAGACGGGCGAACTCCACAGAATTATAGCTATACTTATGGCTCTAATGTTTTTGCTAATTGCATATTGTTTTTATGTTAAGCACTGCCTCTTACCACTATACCAGGCATAGTATACGCTGTAACCCAGCCTCATTAGCCCCACAGGGACCCACTCGAACCCCGGTCCCACTGTGAATCGTCCCCAACCTGGAGGGGTAATACTGTTAACATAGCTTATTTTGCCTTAAAGCCCCTGTAACGCCACTGTCCACTAGCAATCAGAGAGCTCTGCCCTAGCATGAATAACAACAGCTATCCTGCATTAGACTTTGGCCTATATCTTAACCCCTTAAGGACACATGACGTGTGTGACACGTCATGATTCCCTTTTATTCCAAAAGTTTGGTCCTTAAGGGGTTAAATAAGTTTTATGCCATAAGCCAGCAGATCCCATCGTGTCCCATCGCATTAAATATGATATAACTCAGCCTGCGCTCAACTTAACCTGCATTACGCTAGTTTCCTTACACACAAGCAAACAGTATGTAAAACGTAAGTTAGCATGTTACACAACACGACTATAACTACTGCTTTATCTTGCAATTCTTCTTGTATAATCCATGTTCCTATTCGACAAAAAAAAAAAGAAAAAGTGCAGCACCTCTTGACTATATGTACCAATTGTTTGCAATGATATTGTATTCTAAACATGTCACAGATTAAGCTTGTAATCATCTCTGCACTCAAAAATAAAGAATTGAAAAAAAAAAAAAAAAGATTGTAAAGCTCTGATTAATAAATTTGCAGTATATAAATTGTAATATCTGTACTTTCTATACTCTGTGGATGAATGGCCCTTTCCTTGCCGCTATAAAGCCCATACGATTCACATTGGAAGAACTTTCAACCTATGGTCGCGGTGGACAAGTCGCACTAGGCAGCTGCTATAAAACGGCCACGATTTTCTGGCCGAGAATCATGAAGGTTGTAGTCAGCCGAAGAGGGTGCCTATTGGTTGCCAGTGATGTACTGGAATAGAAAGACATGTAGCATTACCGCTCTAACCTTCCCATGGCATGAATTGTGAGCCGCACTCCAAGTACATCAACAAAGCAATTTCTTATTCACTGATGGTTTAATAATGCAATAAAACAAGGTACAAAAAATAATATACGTGCTCAAAATAGTGGAGATGGGGGAGAGTCAAAAACCAAAATCAAACTGGACAATCCAATTTAACATGGTCA